>NC_047102.1:7557955-7740455 GCF_902459505.1 Geotrypetes seraphini
TTTGGAGGCCGCATCTGGCGAAGGATATAAAAAGACTGGAAGCGGTCCAGAGGAAGGCAAGAAAAATGGTAAGGGGTTTGAACACAAAAGAAGTGTGAGACTGGAAGACCTACATATGTCTACTCTGGAGGAGAGGAGGGACAGGGGAGATAGGAGACAGACGTTTAAATACTTGAAAGGTATTAATATAGAACCAAATCTTTTCCAGAGAAAGGGCACAATTTGAGGTTGCAGGGAGGAAGATTTAGGAGCAATGTCAGGAAAGTCTTCACGGAAAGGGTGGGAGATGCCTGGAATGCCCTCCCAAGGGAAGTGGTGGAGAGGAAAACGGTGATGGAATTAAAAAAAAAACGGGGGATTTTTAATTAGAAAATGAAGGATGTAAATTAAACTAAGGCCGGAATTGGACAGAGCTGCACGGTCTGTGTCCCATATGTGGTGATTCGGTGTAGGATGGGCATCAATGGGAACGCCAGTAACTTGAACATGAGGATGTTACTGGCCAGACTTTATATAGATGTCCTGCAACCAACGGGATGGTTAGATAGGCTGGAGTGAGCTTAGATGACAACTTCAGCATTTGGAGCATAGGACAAGACCAGACTTTACAGTCTACGGCCCAGAAATATCAAAGAAGAGACAAATGAATTTCATCATGTATTTTTAATGGGTATAACTTAGGGGCAGACTGGACGGACCGTTCAGGTCTTTATCTGACGTCATTGACTATGTTACCTGGCAGAAACCCAAAGAAGAGGAGCAACATTCCAGAGCTGAGATTGTGATGTCATAATGCCTCATTCCACCAATCCCTAAGAGCCAACTTCAGCAGTGATGTCACAATGGCTTGATTAGTTGACAACTTCAGCAGTCGGAACCTAGGACAAGACCAGCTGGACTTTTACAGTCTACGACCCAGAAACATCAAAGAAGAGACAAGTTAATTTAATCATGTCTTTTTAATGGGTCTAACTTATGGGCAGACTGGATGGACCGTCTGGGTCTTTATCTGCCCTCATTTACTAGGTTGCTAGGCCCCCTTTCAGAACCACTGAACCACCAGTCTGTTTCTGCTGCATTTCAGTCCACCTGGGTGTAATCGTTTTATTTCGGATTCTGCCACAATCCAATAGACAGGTGTAAACCTTCCCTTCCTTTCTTTCATTTCCTACTTCCACAAATGCTTCTAACAACACGCATGACTCCACAGTCCGCAGCATCACATGGAAGAATCTTCGCTTTGCACACAGAACATGTAATTATTTACATCCCTCTCTGCCCAGAAAGATTAATAAATTGTAAAGCTCTTTGTGGCATGCGGTTCTGCTGACAGCTGGCTTTACTCCTGAACTAACCTCTGTCTCAAGCTCAACATATAAATCTTTCCTTCATCAGCTCAGGCTGCCCCTTCCGTCGTTGCGGACGGGGCAAAGCTGTGCCTCACAGCCAGCGAGGCATGATACAATAAATCAGGCTTGGGTCAGTCGCCCGTGGTGACTTAAGCAGAACCGTTAGAGCGCAACACTGCGCCACCCTGCAAAAGAAAGCGGTTCGTTTTGCTGGAGTCATGGATTTATTTCCAACTCGGCTTCCGAGAGCCTGAGCCATCTGCCTTCAGTGTCAAACGCACCACAATAGAAGGTGTATCAGTGGCAAACCACAGGATGGCCGGATGCGCCAGTATCGTGCCACACCACATTCAGAAAGGAACTACCCCCAGTCTGCAAGAACAATAAACAGTGGCGTACCAAGGGCGGGGCGGACCACCCCGGGTGCACGCCCTAGGGGGGGTGCACAGCCGGCCGGGTCCAGAACTTCCTGGGACCTGCACCTCAGCGCGGCTACCGGTCCATCTCCTCGACCAAGAAAAAGGCCGAGAAGCTGGCGGGAGCGGCGAAAGCGTCCTTTAAGGAACACCTTCCCGATCTGGCTCTATCCCGCCCCCTTCGTGACGCCACCGGACAGCGTTCTCAGCCATTGGTTGACCCAGGCAAGGTCACGAAGGGGGTGGGATAGAGCCAGATTGGGAGGGTGTTCCTTAAAGGACGCTTTCGCCGCTCCCGCCAGCGTCTTGGCCTTTTTTGAAACGTAGCAGTGGCGTACCTAGGGCGGGGGAGGAGGGGGTAAAAAAAAATGATACCCTAGGTACGCAACTGACAATATATACTCAGTATTGGGAAGCCACTCAGACAAAAATTAATCAGATGACACGATCCACCTAGAAACAGAGGGGAAAAGACATAGCCCTCCCGAGTTCTTGCCCTGGGATTGGACAATTGCTCCTGGATTCTGGTGCCTCCTGGGACCAGATCTCAATAAAACCAGAAGATTCACCCATGCTCGCTTCTCTTCTCTTGAGGGGGTCATCGTGGGACATGTACCATATCTTGCTGCAACATCTCTTCAACAGGCCATGGGCCCCTCCCCCAGCTAATACCATGTGTTCCTGCAAAGTTCTCTTTCCCCCAGACCAGGGGTAGGCAATTCCAGGCCTCGAGAGCCGGAGCCAGGTCAGGTTTTCAGGATCTCCACCATGAATATGCATGAGATGGATTTGCACGCACTACCTCCTTGAGATGCAAATCGATCTCATGCATATTTATTGTGGAGATCCTGAAAACCTGACTGGCAAGGGGGTACTCCAGGACTGAGTTGAGAAACCCTGCTCTAGAGCAGTGATTCCCAACCCTGTCCTGGAGGAACACCAGGCCAATTGGGTTTTCAGGCTAGCCCTAATGAATATGCATGAGAGAGATTTGCATAGGATGGAAGTGATAGGCATGCAAATTTGCTTCATGCATATTCATTAGGGCTAGCCTGAAAACCCAATTGGCCTGGTGTTCCTCCAGGACTGAGTTGAGAAACCCTGCTCTAGAGGATCGGTCAAAACCTCTCAGAGCTCTGTAAGTATCCTCAGATGTAGTTCATCAGCCTCCAGACCTTTGTCCTCTCCAAAAACACCTTCTTTCCCAAGTTCCCAAGACTGGTCCTAGAGGCAGCCAAGCCAGTCAGGTTTTTAAGATATCCACAATGATTATTCATGAGAGGTATTTGCATGCAAATGTCTACTTCGAATATCCGGAAAACCTGACTGGGCCTGGGTCAGTAATTCTCCCTGGAATGTGTTTGTAAGTGCAAGAGCTGGAGCGTTGCTGCTCTGATCGTCATCAGCGGCCCGGGAAGGGGGCGTGGCCAGAACGACAGAGCTCCGATCTAGTGCGAAAGATCAAAAGGTTTGGCCTCAGCACGCAGCAAAAGAAGGCGTGGCCACTCCGTGGGAGGTCGGCGCTGCCCCTTTAAGAGGCGGGGCCCGGGGCTAGCGCTCGCCCGCCTTCTCCGGCACTGAAGGAGCCGGAGCGCCGCGAGTCTCGGATCGGCGGCAACTGCCGGAGCCAAGAACCGCACCGTCTCCAAAGCCCAGATCCGGAGGCTCCGGAGCATGAGAGGATCCGGCGCCCGGGCGGCATGAGGCGGGCGGCCGTGCTCGGGCTCCTGCTAGGCGGCTGCCTGCTGCTGGCTTGGACGGGGCGGCAGCCCGCAGCCCCCCGCCGGGGATCGCGGCAGCCGGGCGCCCTCGCGGACCCTGCTGGCGGTGCCCGAGCCGGATCCGGAGGCGGAGGAAGCGGTGCTCCAGGACGGCGTCTTCTGGAGCTCGTGGCTGGAGCGGCTGCTGCGGCCCGCCCGCTTCCCGGAGGCGGAGGGCCGGGCGTGGCAGGCGGCGGCCCGGGCGGCCCGCGTGCTGGCTCTGGAGCGGGGCTGCGGGCGCAGCTCGAACCGCCGGGCGGTGCTGTCGGACGGGAGCCGGGCGTGCGTGCGGCTAGGCATCAACCCGGAGCAGATCCAGGGCGAGGCGCTGAGCTTCCAGCTGGCCCGCCTGCTGGGGGTGGGCAACGTGCCCCCGGTGGCCCTGGCCCGCGTGGGCGGGCCCCTCTGGGCCCCGGTGCAGGACGAGGTGCGGCGGGCGCAGTGGCCCCCGGGGGCCATCGTCAGCCTCACGCCCTGGATCCACAACCTGACGGGCGGCGTGGTGCCCCCGGCCGCCCTGCGAGCGGGGGGGCTGGAGCCCCGGGGCGCCGGCCTGCAGAACCGGAGCCGGGCCGAGCTGCTGGAGCTGGTGCAGTGGACGGACCTGATCGTCTTCGACTACTTGACGGCCAACTTCGACCGGCTGGTCAGCAACCTGGTGAGCCTGCAGTGGGACCGGCGGGTGATGGAGCGGGGCACCAGCAACCTGCACCGGCGGCCCGGCGGCGGCCTTGTCTTCCTGGACAACGAGGCGGGCCTGGGCCACGGCTACCGGCTGCGCTCCACCTGGGACCGCTACAACGAGCCGCTCCTGCGCTCCGTCTGCCTCTTCCGCCGGCCCACCGCCGCCGCCGTGGCCGAGCTGCATCGACGCCGCGACGCCCCCCAGCGGCTAAGGACCCTCTACCTGCAGCGGGAGCCCTTGGCCGCCGAGCTGGGCTTCCTGGCGCCCGAGCACGCTCGCCACTTGCAGAGCCGCATCGACCTGCTGCACGGCCATATCGCGCACTGCCGGGCCAAGTACGGCTGAGGGAGGGGGCGAGGACGGCGCCCCCCCCCCTTCAAACTGGAAAGTCTTGGGGCATCGGCCTCTCCCCCAGGAAGGGGGCATTTCACTTTCGCAACCCCATAAAAACCGAACTTTTCCAATATTAAGCTGGAACAATAAAATCGCAAACTCGGATATAAGGCGATGCATTTCTAGACCGATTTCTGGGGAGGACAAGCTTGAATGTGGTCTAATGGATCGGGGCAGAGTTTAAACTCCTTGATTGTGTCTAGGGAGGGGGGTCATTTGTATTTGGTCCAGCCCCCAGCGATCATTTTGAAAAGTTGGCTCATATGGGTCTTCTGAGGAATGGAATATGTGAACTTGGTCCCATGTGTTCCTGTGTTTACCACTATCGATGTTCTTCTGTCCAGCAAAAAAAGACATTTCCGGGGGGGGGGGGGGGAGGGTGAGACCAGCCCAATTCGGGGATATGATCATAGTAAAGTTGTCTCTGGAAATGTTCTGCTGTAGGACGTCAAAGTTATTTCACCCGGTGTAGGTATGTTTGTCTTTTAGGGCTCCTTTTACGAAGGCGGGTTAGCGGTGGAACCGCGCTTAATAGCTTGCGCTAAAACCGCCGGCCGCGCTAGTCGCTACCGCCACTTGAGCGGGCGGTAGTTTTCCGGCTGGCGCGTGATTAAAAGTCGTGGGCGCTAAAGCCGCCAACGCGGCTTCGTGAAAGGAGCCCCTAGTCTGTAGCGGCCCCAACTGCAGCTGTTAAAGATATAAAGTTCACTGGACGGGATGTAGCAGAGAAACGGTGCGTTTTTATTAAAGTCCTATTGTGAAAGATGTTTACAGCATTTTGGCAGAGATAGAAACCGACAATGTTCCATGCACTTTATTTTGACTTTTTTTAAAAAAATGTTTTTTATACATTTTACTTTTTTTTTTTTTTTTTAATTTTATTTTACCGAGTTAAACTTATGTGTATATATGTTTGCAAGTTGTATTGTAACACACTAACTATGGAAACCATGTGATAATAAAAAATATTACACTGCTGCAGTTTTCAGCATTGGTAGAGAATTTTGGGGTTTTCATGTGACCGGTGTTCGGAAATCTGTACAAATGTATCCCATGAATAATCGATGTTTTCTGTGGCGTGCAACGTTGCCCGGGACTTGCTTTCATACTTTGCTGTGATTCATCTAAAGCAAAAAAACCTAAGGGAAATATTCTACAGTTTAATTGGCGTTTCAAGAGGCAGAAATATTTAAGGGGTGCTAAAAAATCCTCCACTCAACCAACTTCCTAAATTCTGAATGTTATTTTTGCCACTGTAGCTGAAATGAGTGCTATCTTATTTCATTAACCGGGAGGGGGGGAGGGGAGCTTAATGAAATAAGATAACACTCAGCGTGCCGGCCTGCGCTAAAAAACTTTTTTGTAGTTTTGTAAAAGGGAGCAGGGGGTCCTTTTACAAATCTTCAAAATTGTTTTTGCGTAGGCCGGCGCGTGGAATGCTCTGCGCCGCTCCCGACGCTCCTACATTTCTATCAGCGTCGGGAGCAGCGCGGAGCACTCTGCGCGCTGGCCTGCGCTAAAAATTGCCTTCGCGGTTTTGTAAATAAAAGGGGGGGGGGGCGGGGTAAGTGTCAATTTGCAGAACAAAATTCAGTGGTTTTTGACATTGTTTCAGATCGAGGGTTAAAACCATGTCCGCGTCGCTCTCTTCTCGGTGGGGCTGAAAACTTTTCAGCACCTCCTCGGACGTACAACTTATTTTAAAAAATCATAAAATCTTTACAGTGGCCCTTAACATTTTTACGTTTCTAAATAACATCTGTGAGTACCTGATTTGGGGAAAAGTCTACACAGCCCTACATCTCCTACGGGTGGTGGGTCATTTAAAAAGAATTAATGCTATAGAATTCTGTTCCAATGTGTTGAAAAAATTCCTTGAAAAATTCGACCCGCCCCAAAACCCCCCTCTGAGAAAAGCTGGTGTAGAGTCGCTCTTGTAGAGGGGACAAGGGGAAAAGCGTCAACAACTTGCTAAGCTCCCCTTTTTATACTGTGAACTGGCTCCGCCGCCACCCCTCCCCCTCAGTCTTCTTTATCTCGCTTGTGTTCGCTCAGTCAGTCTTGCTTCTTGAATAAATAAATGCACAATGCGCACAGGGGCTGGGGGCTGTTTCTTTACCCGCGTACAATGCGGCGTTAAAAAGTCGCCAGAATTCTTTGAGCTCTGGTGGTGCTCCTGGAGCTCCGAAAACTGGCCTTTTTCTGTTTTGCGGTTTTAATTACGATGTTTTTTGAAAGGGCTCCTTTTACTAAGCTTCGGTAGCGTTTTTAGCGCGCGCGCTGGCCCCCGCGCTATGCGCCAGGAGCCAATGCCAGCTCAATGGTGGCGTTGGCGTCTAGCGCGCGGGGCAGTTCAGCGCGTGCTAAAACCGCTAGTGCAGCTTTTAGGGCTCCTTTTATCAAGCCGCGTTAGCGGGGTTGACGTGTGTGACTTTTTATCACGCGCTAACCCCCCGCGCTGGCTTAAAAAAAAACGTGCGGCCAGCGGTTTAGCACGCAGTATTACGTGCGTTAAACCGCTAGTGCGCCTTTGTAAAAGGAGCCCTTAGTCTTAGGCTTCCAAATCTATGTTGCAGGATAGTGTAAACTAAACTAAACCTTGGGTTTATATACCGCACCATCTCCACGGATGCAGAGCTCGGCACGGTTTACAGGAAGTAGGGTTTGCGCATTTATCTCTTGATAAAACTTGTGGGTTTTGCCTGCTGATGGCTGCCAGCCTATCCCTGGGATGTTTTCTGAGCCTGATGTCAGAGAATTACACTTTACTAGGACGATTGTTCACGAGTGGAAAGGGTTCATAGACAACGACGCGAACGACAAAGGCGCACCCAGACAATTGAGCGCAGCGCGGAGGCGCGCGCCGCTCAAAATTACTGTTTTTAGGGGCTCCGACGGGGATTTTTTTGGGGGAACCCCCCCCCCACTTTACTTGATAGACATCGCGCCGGCGTTATGGGGGGTTTGGGGGGGTTGTAACCCTCTACATTTTACTGTAAACTTAACTTTTTCCCTAAAAACAGGGAAAAAGTGAAGTTTTTCAGTAAAATGTGGGGGGTTACAACCCCCCACACCCCCCACAACGCGGCGCGATGTCTATCAAGTTAAGTGGGGGGTCCCCCCCCACACACCCCCCATCGGAGCCCTAAAAACATTAATTTTGAGCGGCGCGTGCCTCTGCGCTGCGCTCAATTGTCTGGGCGCGCCTTTGTCCCGGTGCGCTTTTGACCTGACACCGTGGAAAGTATGGTTTGTTTTGCGATGTGGACTCTGCCTCTGGATGCAGGATGCCGAGAGGTAGGTGCGATGGCGTTACCAGACAGTCAGTTTTGGGGGGGCTTCTCTCATTACTACTGTTTCTACTGCTTGACATACACAGCTCTGTACATTAAACATTCAAGAGACAGTCCCTGCTCAGTAGAGCTTACAATCTAATCAGACAGACAATAGGACTATGACAAAATACTTATCCCCTCCCCTTTTATGAAGCCGCGTTAGGGGTTTTTTTTTAAATCACAGGCTGTGGCGGTAAAAGGAAGTCGATGAGCGTTGAAGTTTTTATTGCAGCAGCTGGCGATAAAAACCCTAACGCGGCTTGACAAAATGAGGCCTTAATGTTTCAGTAAATCAGAGTTTTTAAGTAGAAACAAATATAATGCTCAAGTACTTAAAAATTCTGATTTACTGAAACATTAAGTAGAAACAAAATGCTTAACTTTTTTTGCTTTTTAAATAAAGTAACTAATAGCAATTCACATTCTTCCTTGGAAGGATAATTTTAAAATGCAAAAGACATAATACCACGTGTATAGTTAAATTAACCTCTAAAACAAATTACAGTTTTATATTTTAATCCTTGCTATAAATTGACAAGTTTTTGTTTATGTTTTGGACAGAGACATGCAAAGCCCAGGTACCTCATTCACGCCCACCCCTCCAGCCCATGCAGCCTCTCCCGTCCATCAGCAGCGGGTCCTGTGCGCTGATGGTGGCTGACCCAGAAGCCTTCCCTCTGACGCAGAACGTGAACACGTCAGACGGAAGGCATCCAGGGCAGATGTTGGCAGTGTGTACGGCCCGCTGCCACTGGTCTGTAGCTGCTATGTGGTTGATCCTGAACCCAGACTGGATGGGTCAGGCCTGCCTGTGGCTACGCCCAGTGGCGTAGCGAGGGTAGGAGGCGCCCACGCCCTCCTCTCCATCCTCCCCCCCGCTCCTTCCTCACACACTCGTGCCCTCTCTGTCCACCCCTTTCCTCTTAATATCTTTACCAGCGCGAGCAGGATCTTCACCCTGCTCCTTGCGCAGGCTTTCCCTCTGACATCACTTCCTGGCCCCACGACCCGGAAGTGATTTCAGCGGAAGCCAGTCCAGCATTGGCAGTGGTGTAGCAAGGAGGGGCGGGGACAGGCAGTGCGTCCCAGGCGCAGTCTTCCTAAGGGCACGGTGGCACCCGTCCTCCTATCCACCCGCTCGCTCCTCATTCCTCTCCTTGCTGCACACCCCTTGCCTTCCCCGTCCCTTTTTGGCGTGAGGTTGCGGTCAGCATCGGCGCCCTCTGATGTCATTTCCAGGACCCGCACCTAGGAAGTGACGTCAGAGGGTGAGCCAACACCGATATGAGCAGTATGCTGCTCATGCCAGAGAAGTTAAAAAAGGAAGGGGGCGTGTGCCAGGCAGGGGGAGCGAGGGAGGGGGAGGGGTGCCATTCACCCTTACTACGCACTGGGAAGGGAAGGCATGATCATGGCATGGGAGGCAGAGAGGTGCCGGCACCTCCGCCAAGATGGTGCTTAGGGTGATCCCCCACCCCCTCAGTGTGGCGCAGCGGTTGGAGCACCCTGGGGTTGTGGGTTCAAACCCCGCTGCTCCTTTTGACCCTGGACAAGTCACTCAGTCCTCCGTAGCCCCAGGTACGTTAGATCCCGGTGAGCCCACCGGGACACCGGGATCTGTCCCGGTGAGCCCACCGGGACAGATTGGGAAAATGCTTGAGTACCTGATTGCAAAACCGCTTAACCTTGATAGGCGGTATATAAAAACCTAATAAACTTGAAAGTACGCCATCGGCTAGGCCCCTGGGCAGATGTACCAGCATTCAGCACTGCAGTATTTCAACAAGTCAAACAGGAAGGAAGTTAAGATTCGATCATGTGCCTTCTGTTCCGAGCAAAGGACCTGAAACTTTGGTTATTGACTTTTCTGCTGAGGAAGGCAGGTGGCTGCCGGCTGCCGGGGCTTCCAGTTGCTCTCTGCATTCCTGGCTGCGTTCTTTGCATTGTTTCCACATTTGTGGCCTGGGCCCTGTCTGAATTTCATATTTTTTCCTCTTCTTAGTCAAAATTATAAACCTGTTGTTCCCGTTTACCTCTTGCAGCCGGTGCCCCTCTGAACTGGCAAAAGGAGAGAATGGGTTCTAATCAGGTAGGAATTTTAACCTTTCTGAACAATAATCTTTCTCTTGACCTTCCATGCAAACAGTCCCTAAAGTAATAACGACCAGTGAAGAAGTGCCCCTGGATAATCGGGCGGTGTTCCGAACCTGGGCTTCAGAGACCACAGCTTCTAGTTATCATTGTATGCTCGGGCGTAGTATCTGATATCCACATACCGCAGAAGAGACCATACCGGGACTCCTGAGGAAGGCTAGCGGGTCAAAACACGGACCGTGTTGGATCTTCTTCAGTATCTCAAATTATGGATTTGTTTATTGACTTAAGCTGATAAAATCTACATCAGAAACATCGGCTTCCACGGTTCTTTCGTTTTGGATTTCTGTCACACCTGTGGATTCCTACGGGTCAACTTCTTTGTTGGTTTTATACCGAGACAATATAAATGCGCATGAGTCGAGTCTCTTTCATTTGAAAGGAAACTCTGCAATGAGAGGGCATAGGATGAAGTTAAGAGGTGATAGGCTCTGGAATAATCTGAGGAAATACTTTTTTACAGATGTGTGGAATAGTCTCCCGGAAGAGGTGGTGGAGACAGAGACTGTGTCTGTATTCAAGAGGGCCTGGGATAGGCACGTGGGATCTCTCAGAGAGAGAAAGAGATAATGGTTACTGCGGATGGGCAGACTGGATGGGCCATTTGGCCTTTATCTGTCATGTTTCTATGTTGCTAAAGTTCTATGACATCACAATGCAGGTGTAAAGAGCCTTAGCCTATGGGAAGAGGAGATGCAAATGCTAAGAGCCTTAGCCAATAGAGAGAGGAGGAGATAGTGGATGCTCTGGATGGGCCATTTGGTCTTTATCTGTCATGTTTCTATGTTGCTAAAGTTCTATGACATCACAATGCAGGTGTAAAGAGCCTTACCCTATGGGAAGAGGAGATGCAAATGCTAAGAGCCTTAGCCAATAGAGAGAGGAGGAGATAGTGGATGCTCTGGATGGGCCATTTGGCCTTTATCTGTCATGTTTCTATGTTGCTAAAGTTCTATGACATCACAATGCAGGTGTAAAGAGCCTTACCCTATGGGAAGAGGAGATGCAAATGCTAAGAGCCTTAGCCAATAGAGAGAGGAGGAGATAGTGGATGCTCTGGATGGGCCATTTGGCCTTTATCTGCCATCATGTTTCTTGAGGCTGCAAGTGAGGACTTGGTTTTGATTACGCTTTAAACCCAAAACAGCAGAAGGAAACCCTCTTTTTGGGAGGAGTAGGATATGAGGAAAACTGTATGCTGTCTCTTCCTATAGTTTCTTTACCGCTGCATGGCTTTTTTATGCTGATTTTCAAAACTGTTGAGGGATTTTCTGGTCAGCCTAACACAGCATGGCAATTCAGTCACAAACTGTTACTGTCCCTCTTCTGATATTAGGTGAGGGCCTCTGACATGCAGTTCCAGGTGAGAACATAAGAATAGCCTTACTGGGTCAGACTAATGGTCCATCAAGCCCAGTGGCCTGTTCTCACAGTGGCCAATCCAGGTCCCTAGTACCTGGCCAAAACCCAAGGAGTAGCAATATTCCAGAATCTCAAAGTTTAGCAAGATTTCAGAACTCCAAATAGGAGCAACATTCCATGCTACTGATCCAGGGCAAGCAGTGGCTTCCTCTTTGTCTTTCTCAATAACAGACTATGGACTTTTCCTCCAGGAACTTGTCCAAACCTTTCTTAAAACCAGCTACGCTATTCGCTCTTACCACAAGCTCTGGCCATGCAATATTTCCTCCTATTGGTTTTAAAAGTATTTCCCTGTAACTTCATCGAGTGTCCCCTAGTCTTTGTAATTTCTGACGGAGTAAAAAAAAAATCGATCCACTTGTACTCCACTCAGGATTTTGTAGACTTTAATCCTATCTCCCCTCAGCTGTCTCTTTTCCAAGCTGAAGAGCCCTAACCTTTTTAGTCTTTCCTCATACGAGAGGAGTTCCATTCCCTTTACCATCTTGGTCGCTCTTCTTTGAACCTTTTCTAGTGCCACTATATCTTTCTTGAGATAAGGAGACCAGAATTGAACGCGATACTCCAGATGAGGTCGCACCATGGAGCGATATAGTCTTGGTCTTGTTAACCAATTAACAGCTGCAGATTGGGAGAAGCTAATGTGACTAGGTTGCAATACTAAGCTGGGATCGGGTCATTCAGATCTGATCTTAAGAGTATCTGAGATTTACAAACTGCAATTCCTCACTAAACAAAGCAAAATCATAACATTTTTAAGTAGATGAGATCTGAACATCTAATCACCTCTGGGATCCTGATTTAGCAGCAACTGGGCAGCGCTTGGTGTGCACAGAAGGTTCCAGAAGAAGTGAGTAACAGACTGGGTTAAATGAAAGGTCCACCTGACCCAGTGCCCTCTGTCCGACAGCTGGGATGTTGGAGGAATAAGGCCTGTACTTTGTGAATAAAAAAATGAAACGCTCATGATCTCATTAGCTAAAGTTTGCTAGCTGTGACATTTACTGCTGGTGAATTGCTCACCATTGAGGAATTTTGTTCTGACACTGCTTTTAGCCCTAGTAAATATATGATGCGGTGGTGAGCGGTTTGGCTGGATGTGAGAGGATATTTTTAAAAGCCTTTATTTTCTACATACTCAAAATGACCAAAAGTAAAGATGTTTACTTACTGCCAGCTCTACAGAAAATTACTTTTAATAAACCTATATTTCAACGATGAAAATGATCAAAGGGATGGGATGAGTTCCCTATGAGGAAAGGCTAAAGCGGCTAGGGCGCTTCAGCTTGGAGAAGAGATGGCTGAGGGGTGATATGATAAAGGTCTATAAGATACTGAGTGGAGTGGAAAAGGTAGATGTGAATTGCTTATTTACTCTTTCCAAAAACACTAGGACTAGGGGACAAGCAATAAAGCTACTGAGTATTAGATTTGAAACAAACTAGAGAAAATATTTCTTCACTCAATGTGAAGAAATGTGGTGAAAGCAGTTAGCTTAGCAGGGTTTAAAAAAGGTTTGCATCATTTCCTAAAACTGTTATTAAGATAGACTTTGGGAAATCCATTGCTCATTCCTAGGATAAGCAGCATAAAACCTGTTGTACTCCTTGGGATCTTGCCAGGTACTTGTGACCCTGGATGGGCTACTGTTGGAAATAGGATACTGGACCTTTGGTCTGTCCCAGTATGACAACAAATATGCTTTCCTTTGCTGCTCTTTTTCCCTTTTCATTAAAGCTTTGAGTTTTGCTGGTCTAGATTTTCGTTTTGTACATCCAATTCCGAACAGGAAAAGCAGACTCTATTTTTCAAATTTTCCTATGTTTACTGTTTTATTAACACCGTCGGAAGACCAACAGGTTGTAAAGCAGAAGGGAGCCTCTCAAGGATCATGATGCGACTTTCTTTTGGCCCAGGGGAGACAAATTGTAAGGCCAGGAAAGGATGAATTGAGAAATCCAATTTCCGGTGTGTAAAAGCTACTTGTGCGTCACTTTAGCGTGCAGTAATAATAATGCACTGTATTAATTAACCCTCAGCATCAACAGAAACAAACAGGATGGGAAGGGATTTGGTTCACACCTTTCATTAGTACCTCAAGGCCAGTTACATTCAAGTGCAGTATTTATTAGCTATCATTAAGAAGAGATTCAGCAACTGCGACAGCTTGAAATAACAGTAAAATGACCAAATTGAAGGATTAAATAGAAATCAATGAGGCAAATTGAAGTCTAGTACTAGAACTAACGAGGACCCAAATATAAACATTTCACAGTACTGTAAAACAATCATATCGCAGAAATATGATATATATCAACAGTACAAATGATACCATAATAGCATGGAAGAATATTCATATACCTCACATTGGGTTCATAGACAAAACCGCCGAAGACAAAGGCGCGCGCCGACAATTGAGCGCAAGACGGAAGCGCATGCCGAAAAAGAGTGTTTTTAGGGGCTCTGACGGGGGGTTTTGTTGGGGAACCCCCCCCACTATACTTAATACAGATCGCGGCGGCGTTGTGGGGGGCTTGGGGGGTTGTAACTGCCCTCATTATACTGGAAACTTAACTGTTTCCCTGTTTTTTAGGGAAAAAGTGAAGATTTCAGTAAAATGTGGGGGGTTACAAACGCCCCCACAATGCGGCGCGATCTGTATAAAGTAAAGTGGGGGGTTCCCCCCCCCCCACACACACCCCCGTTGCAGCCCTTTAAAACAGTCATTTTCTTCGGCGCGCGCCTCCGCGTTGCGCTCAGTTGTCTGCGTGCGCCTTTGTCCCGGCGCGCTTTTGACCTGACACCTCACATTGTCAACACAATACAAAACCGTTACGCTGTTCACGAAATTGTTTCCTGTTGAATTGTACCAGCCGTACACAGCCTCGGGTGAATCTCGTCCTAAAGGCACTTAATAAAAACCAAAGGACTGAATTTAGCGCAGGCTGAATTCTCTGTGCTGCTCCCGACGCTCATAGGAACTCTATGAGTGTCAGGAGCAGGGCAGAGCATTCAGCACATCAGCCTGCGCTAAAAACTGCTATCGCAGTTTTGTAAAAGGAAGGGGGGCGGGGTAAAATAAATCAGTCAGCTCGAAAGGCATTCATGAGAACTTTTCAAGTAAGAGATATGGCGTTAATCTGTTGGATATTTTAGTACGCCCTAAAGATTTTTACTCGCAGTTTCTACCTGAGATCAGGCTTTGCCCAAGCTCACAAAGAATGTCAGGAGAATTCGAACCCTGGCTTCCCTAGTTCTAAGCATGCACTTCCATGTACATACATGAAAGACCAGTCACTGTTAAACAACTTCTGACTGGTCCATGGAGTCTCTGGAAAATTATATGAAGCGTCATTCTCCAAAGAACAGAATATAGCAACATTTTGACTCCTGAGGAAGGCACTAAGGTGCCAAAATACAGGCTGTGTTGAGTCTGATGTTTGTTTTAATGCAATATAGTCCGAGCCAAAGCATCTCTTTCATCTCTACTTTTGTGGATCGAGTGTGATATTTTGTAGAGGGCTTTTTGGGACTGCTCCCAAGCCACCAGATATGCATAAATGGTGGTTACTGCTCCATGGAGCTTACAATGTAATCAAGATACACCCATTAGCCCAGGGTTTCTCAACTCATCCTTGGGACACACCTAGCCAGTCAGATTTTCAGGATGCCCACAATGAATATAAATAAGATAAATTTGCATCCACTACCTCCTGTATATGCAAATGTATCTAATGCATATTCGTTGTACTGTAGGTATCCTGAAAGCCCAACTGGCTAGGTGTGTCCTGAGGACTCGGTTGAGAAACCCTGCATTGGTCAAATATGAGGATTTGTGATAAAATCCACAACGTGTAATTTCTTCACTCAACGTGTAATTTAACTCTAGAATTCGTTGACGGAGAATGTGGTGAAATCAGTTAGCTTAACAGGGTTTAAAAAAGATTTGGATAATTTCCTAAAACAAAAGTCCATAAGTCATTATTAAGATAGACTTGGGAAAATCCACTGCTTATTCCTAGGATAAGCAGCATAAAATCTATTTTACTACTTGGGATCTAACTAGGTACTTGAGACCTGGGTTGGCCACTGTTAGAAACAGGATCGTAGGCCTGATGGACCTTCAATCTGTCCCAGTATGGCAACTCTCGTGTTCTTATGTGAGCCAAGTATAGGACAATCAAGCCATTATGACATCACTGATGAGGTTGGCTCTTAGGCATTGGTGAAATGAGGCATTATGACATCACAATACTAGCTCTGGAATGTTGCTACTCTTTGGGTTTCTGCCAGGAACTTGTGAACTTGGTTGGCCACCGTTGGAAACAGAATACTGGGCTTGATGGATGTATGGCAATTCTTATAAACCTGATTAGGAAGAACCAGAACCTGTGTTGAGTCTTCTTATATCACAGTGGAATTGCCACCAACATATACCCAATGAGATGATGAGTTGTGCTGCTTAAGCTTTGTATGCTATCTTCGGTGTGCAGCATCTCTGGGGTAAAGGATTATCCTATGCAGACTGGATGGGCCATTTGGCCTTTAACTGCTATCATGTTTCAATGTTTCTATAACCATAAGTTCTATGACATCACAATGCATGTGTAAAGAACCTTAGCCAATAGGGATAGAGGATGCTCTGGATGGACCATTTGGTCTTTATCTGCCATCATGCTTCTATGACATCACAATGCATGTGTAAAGAGCCTTAGCCAATAGGAAGAGGAGATGCAAATGTTAAGAGCCTTCTCCAATAGGGAGAGGAGGAGATGGTGGATGCTGCATATGGACAGACTGGATGGGCCATTTGTCCTTTAACTGCCATCATGTTTCTATGACCTCACAATGCATGTGTAAAGAGCCTTAGCCAATAGGGAGAGGAGGAGATAGTGGATGCTGCATATGGGCATATGGAGAACAAAGAGGATCTGCTTTAGAGGAGATTTTTCATGATTCTGCTAGCCACTTGCATTAATCAGAGTAATGGCATTGAATATTAGTTAAAATGTTGATGCTGTTTCCTGAAAATTTTAGCAGGTGGCAGCATAACACACATATACAGAGAGCACATAATAACAATATAACAGAGAATTATTGTAAGACTGAGATACATTTTTCTTCTCTTCACTCCTCATCAATCAGAAGAAACCTGGAGATGCTGTAAATCATTTCCATAAAACCATGGGTCTCGGCCAACTCAGTTTCACCGAACCAAACTGATAGAAGGAGAATGAGCTTCTTCAGGGATCTGACCCAGTCCGTCTGATACCTCTCCGTCTCCGTGCCGACCGACCCCCTCAAGGACCGACCCTTGGAAACATGTTTTCAGGCTTGGAATCCAGTTAAAAGGCAATAGACGCTCTGTCTATACCTGGGACCAAACTGAAAGAAATTTGTCCAGCCCTGGCAAGTTCAAACCCAACTCAAACCAAATTCTGCACTCCTGGGGAGGGGGGAGGTTTTGCTTCTGAGAAAGTGCTCCTTAGTACATCAGAATCTCTGTCTGCTTCTTGGCACCAGCACTGGAGAAATAATGAGACACCCTACTTTATTTCTGCATGTGAAGCCATCTGGAGGGGGGGGGGGGTGTTTGTGAGTACCAGAAGGCACTGCGAGGAAGGAACGGGGTATATTAGTAGATCTGTGTGTGATGGAGGGCACTAGGGCCAGCAGGAGTGAGGTACATAGTTAGAGCTGTAGAGGGGGGGGGGGGGAAGGAGGGTGTCCCTATTGCAAGGGAGGAGTGAGGTTTTCCCTCGCCTTTTCTTCAGTCCTAAAGTTCACATTTTCTGGCTTTGGCTGCCTTCAGCAGTCATGCGACCGGGTAACAAAGCCCCCTGACACTGCACGCTGTCTGATTCGGCTGCTGTTGAACAGTTTGCTGAGTGGAATTTGGGTTATGAGCTGCAGGGAGTGGTTGTGAATTTCTCCGTGAGAACCTTGTGCATCCTCCTCCAGCTTGAGTTCCGATCCTCCCCGAGGCTGACGTATTTCCTGTTGCCTCAGCTTTCAACAGCAATCTGACCTGGAGGAGGGGAATGCATTTATCTGAGTTTGGGGTTTAGGTTTCTGCCACTTGGTGCTGAATGTAAGACGCGCGCACGAGGACGCGCACGCGTAGACGTCCGCACGTAGACGTCCGCACTAGACGTCCGAACTAGACGCCCGCACTAGACGTCCCCACTAGACGTCCGAACTAGACGTCCGAACTAGACGCCCGCACTAGACGTCCGCACTAGACGTCCGAACTAGACGTCCGCACTAGACGTCCGAACTAGACGTCCGAACTAGACGTCCGCACTAGACGTCCGCACTAGACGTCCGAACTAGACGTCCGCACTAGACGTCCGCACTAGACGTCCGAACTAGACGTCCCCACTAGACGTCCGAACTAGACGTCCGCACTAGACGTCCGAACTAGACGTCCGCACTAGACGTCCCCACTAGACGTCTAGTGCGGACGTCTAGTTCGGACGTCTAGTTCGGACGTCTAGTGCGGACGTCTAGTTCGGACGTCTAGTTCGGACGTCTAGTGCGGACGTCTAGTTCGGACGTCTAGTGCGGACGTCTAGTTCGGACGTCTAGTTCGGACGTCTAGTTCGGACGTCTAGTGCGGACGTCTAGTGCGGGCGTCTAGTTCGGACGTCTAGTTCGGACGTCTAGTTCGGACGTCTAGTGGGGACGTCTAGTGCGGGCGTCTAGTTCGGACGTCTAGTGCGGACGTCTACGTGCGGACGTCTACGCGTGCGCGTCCTCGTGCGCGCGTCTTACATTCAGCACCAAGTGGCAGAAACCTAAACCCCAAACTCAGATAAATGCATTCCCCTCCTCCAGGTCAGATTGCTGTTGAAAGCTGAGGCAACAGGAAATACGTCAGCCTCGGGGAGGATCGGAACTCAAGCTGGAGGAGGATGCACAAGGTTCTCACGGAGAAATTCACAACCACTCCCTGCAGCTCATAACCCAAATTCCACTCAGCAAACTGTTCAACAGCAGCCGAATCAGACAGCGTGCAGTGTCAGGGGGCTACTGTTGGAAATAGGATACTGGACCTTTGGTCTGTCCCAGTATGACAACAAATATGCTTTCCTTTGCTGCTCTTTTTCCCTTTTCATTAAAGCTTTGAGTTTTGCTGGTCTAGATTTTCGTTTTGTACATCCAATTCCGAACAGGAAAAGCAGACTCTATTTTTCAAATTTTCCTATGTTTACTGTTTTATTAACACCGTCGGAAGAACAACAGGTTGTAAAGCAGAAGGGAGCCTCTCAAGGATCATGATGCGACTTTCTTTTGGCCCAGGGGAGACAAATTGTAAGGCCAGGAAAGGATGAATTGAGAAATCCAATTTCCGGTGTGTAAAAGCTACTTGTGCGTCACTTTAGCGTGCAGTAATAATAATGCACTGTATTAATTAACCCTCAGCATCAACAGAAACAAACAGGATGGGAAGGGATTTGGTTCACACCTTTCATTAGTACCTCAAGGCCAGTTACATTCAAGTGCAGTATTTATTAGCCATCATTAAGAAGAGATTCAGCAACTGCGACAGCTTGAAATAACAGTAAAATGACCAAATTGAAGGATTAAATAGAAATCAATGAGGCAAATTGAAGTCTAGTACTAGAACTAACGAGGACCCAAATATAAACATTTCACAGTACTGTAAAACAATCATATCGCAGAAATATGATATATATCAACAGTACAAATGATACCATAATAGCATGGAAGAATATTCATATACCTCACATTGGGTTCATAGACAAAACCGCCGAAGACAAAGGCGCGCGCCGACAATTGAGCGCAAGACGGAAGCGCATGCCGAAAAAGAGTGTTTTTAGGGGCTCTGACGGGGGGTTTTGTTGGGGAACCCCCCCCACTATACTTAATACAGATCGCGGCGGCGTTGTGGGGGGCTTGGGGGGTTGTAACTGCCCTCATTATACTGGAAACTTAACTCTTTCCCTGTTTTTTAGGGAAAAAGTGAAGATTTCAGTAAAATGTGGGGGGTTACAAACGCCCCCACAATGCGGCGCGATCTGTATAAAGTAAAGTGGGGGGTTCCCCCCCCCCACACACACCCCCGTTGCAGCCCTTTAAAACAGTCATTTTCTTCGGCGCGCGCCTCCACGTTGCGCTCAGTTGTCTGCGTGCGCCTTTGTCCCGGCGCGCTTTTGACCTGACACCTCACATTGTCAACACAATACAAAACCGTTACGCTGTTCACGAAATTGTTTCCTGTTGAATTGCGCCAGCCGTACACAGCCTCGGGTGAATCTCGTCCTAAAGGCACTTAATAAAACCAAAGGACTGAATTTAGCGCAGGCCAGCGCGCTGAATTCTCTGCGCTGCTCCCGTCGCTCATAGGAACTCTATGAGTGTCAGGAGCAGGGCAGAGCATTCAGCACATCAGCCTGCGCTAAAAACGGCTGTCGCAGTTTTGTAAAAGGAAGGGGGCGGGGTAAAATAAATCAGTCAGCTCGAAAGGCATTCATGAGAACTTTTCAAGTAAGAGATATGGCGTTAATCTGTTGGATATTTTAGTACGCCCTAAAGATTTTTACTCGCAGTTTCTACCTGAGATCAGGCTTTGCCCAAGCTCACAAAGAATGTCAGGAGAATTCGAACCCTGGCTTCCCTAGTTCTAAGCATGCACTTCCATGTACATAGCAATGGGAAGGCCACTTGACTTGATCATCAATTTCACCCAATTAAGGTCGCGTGTGCGTTAACCTGAAGAGTTAGGGTTCCTTTTACCAAGGCGCGCTGGCTGTTTTAGCATGTGTTAAATGATCGGAGGGAGACCTGCAGTGCTAGATAGCTGTTTTTATGATAATAAAAATTGAAGTTAAAAAAATGAATAAATTAACCAAAAAAAATAAATATATAAAATAGATTTACAGGATTTTTTTGCCTGTGACGTGAGCCAGTGATCTTTTTCACGACTGAAACCCAAATTGGGGACGCTTCCCCCTCGCTAGTTGCAGTTTCATTAACCGTGGTTTCGATTATTCACGGTTTTTCATTCTCTGGCTCCGCCCCCAAATGCACGTCACAGGACATCCCTGCTCCCAGCGTTGAACAGAGGACATCGCTTCTCCCGGCGTTGTACGGAGGACATCGCTGCTCTCGGAGCAAATCAGGTTAGATTATTCGCGGGGTTTTAAAATCTTTTTTAGGGGGGTTGTTACCGAAAAACCGCAAATAACATATGAAAAGTTATTCACGGTTTTTCGGTATTCGCTGCTATGCTTATTCCATTATCACCGCGGATGCGGAGGGGGAAGTGTATATTGTTCCACATTCTGAGGCTTTTTGTACCCTGATAAAACGATAGTAGAATAACTGAGCCTAGATATTTGCTGACCAGTTGGTTAATTGTTTGCTATGGTTAGATATCACTTAGAGAATGACACGGTGACAAAATTCATCACCGTTCCCGTCCCCGTGGATAATCGCGGTAAACCATCTTCATGTCATTCTTTAAGGAGAGAGGGAAGAATCAGAGTATGAATGGCCACAACCACTGACCCGCAAGCTTTGCTTTGAAGAATGCTGAGATTGAGCAGCAACATTCCAGAGCCGATATTGTGATGTCATAATGCCTCATTCCACCAGTGCCTAAGAGCCAATCACATCAGTGATGTCACAATGGCTTCATTATCCTTGGCTCACATAAGAATCAGAGTATGAATGGCCACAACCACTGACCCGCAAGCTTTGCTTTGAAGAATGCTGATGTAGAAGGACTGAGGTTGAGTAGCAACATTCCAGAGCTGAGATTGTGATGTCATAATGCCTCAATCCACCAGTGCCTAAGAGCCAATCACATCAGTGATGTCACAATGGCTTCATTATTCTTGGCTCACATAAGAATCAGAGCATGAATGGCCACAACCACTGACCCACAAGCTTTGCTTTGAAGAATGCTGGTGTAGAAGGACCGAGGTTGAAATAGAGACTAGAAAATGACATGGGATTATTTCCCACGGTTATCCGCGGGGACGGGGACGGTGATGAATTTTGTCACCGTGTCATTCTCTAATATCACTCTTTATATTGACACACTGTCTCCCTAATTCTATATATAGCACTCACAGTTGCATATAAGCATCACACTGGATGCTATCGTACACTGGGAAAGACGAGAGAGTTCAAGAAGTCCTTGCTAAGTTGAGTCTTAAGTTGGTTCTTTCTCTGCATTCGCAGAGCTGAAATACACCACAAGAGGTATAACAAAAGATAAGCCGAACAGCCTACTATTGTGATCATCTCTTTCCATGTGAACGAGACCACCGCAGAAAGCATGAATAGTTCTGGCGCACAGGAGCCCTGCGGGATTGTCAATGGACATTGTAGTCTATTTCAAAGATCAGGCGTGCCGAGTGTTGGAACGGAGTAGGTGAGCGTGGCCTAGCCCTGCCACCCCTGCGGTACACAGGCAGCTCAAGGAAAGTACCAGACAGGTAGAGGATACCTTGATGTGATAAGGATCAAAGCCTCTTTTTTTGCAGCCTGGCTTTAATAAGATTCTTCCATGTGAAACATATTATCTAAGGCTGACAGCTTGTGATTGACATTGCAGCAGACTCAAAGTCAATCTCTCCAAAGGACAAACCAAAGAGGCGCCAGAAGTTTGGCTCTTCGGATTCCAGCAGGATAACGTGGGCTGGAAGGAACTTTGGGGTAAAACATGGACCTTAACCGCACACCCTTAAAAATTTGCTTACCTTGGGGGTGAGCGGGATCTTGTGAGGTCCGCAGGAGTTAAACAAAGATCTCTGTGGGGTCCATGAGGTCTGCAATATACCCCCTCCTAATCTTACCCACAAAGAGAAAAGGAAGCAGGAAGTGTAGAAGTTAAAACACGGACCCCGTGGAACTAAATGCACCTGGCCTTAAAAAAAGCAGCTGTGGTGTGGAATCCACAGGGATCCTTTTTTTTTTTTTTAACTCCTGTGGAACACATGGATCTAGCACCCTCTATACATCCTCATTTTAACTCCTTATGGATTCCACTGGAGGGGGTAAGATGAGACTACGTGGGGGGCGAGAGGGATCCATGAGGTCCGCGGGAGTTAAAATGAGGATCCCTGCAGACCCCATGCCATAACCGCTTTCTTTTTAAGGTCATGTGGTAGATGTCTGCAGGGTCCATGGCACCCTCATTTACAGGTCCATCAGAGATAAACTGAAAACCGCAGCTGTCAAAACCAAGGTACGCAGATTTTTAAGGGGGCGTGGTTAAGATCCACGGGGTCCGCGAGTTCCACATTTTAAACAGTCCCCTCCAGTGTGAAATCAAGAATCACATTATAGCTTTCTTAAATAGTTTACCCCACCCCCTCTATGAAGGTGGGTTTTTTTTTTTTTTTATCGCTGGCCACAGTGGTAAAAGCTCTGATGCTCGTAGCAATTCTATGAGCGTTGGAGCTTTTACCACTATGGCTGGTGATAAAACCCCTCACATGGTTTCATAAAAGGGGTATCTATCATATCTCCCTCTCCTGTCTTTCCTCCAAAATATACAGACTGAGATCTTTAAGTCTGTCCCCATACGCCTTATGACGAAGACCACGCACCATTTTAGTAGCCTTCCTCAGGACCGACTCCATCCTTTTTATATCTTTTTGAAGGTGCGTCCTCCAGAACTGTACGCAATGTTCTAAATGAGGTCTCACCAGAGTTTTATATAGGGGCATCAATACCTCCTTTTTCCTACTGGCTATACCTCGCCCTATGCACCCCTAGCATCCTTCTAGTTGTCGCCGTCACCTTTTCAACCTGTTTGGCCACCTTAACGTCATCACATACGATTACACCCAAGTCTCGGCTCCTCTTTCGAGCACAAAAGTTCTTCACCCCTTAAACTGTACCATTCCCTAAACCGTGTGGGATTTTTTTTTTTTTAATCCTTTGCGTAGGTACAGACTGTGGACATTTCCAGGAATAGCTTTGAATGTGAATGTTAGATGGACTGCTTGTATTACAAGCTTAAGGTGAGTTACAATCAGTCAGATGAATTATTTTAATGCCCAAATGGGGTCCTGAAGCATTGGAGGGTGAAGTGACAGCAGAGATATCATCTTGTCTCCCTTCTTCATCAAATGTCTATGTGCATCTCAGGCTGTGGTGCAAGCAGAGGAAAGACTTCTCTTGCTGCATGCTACACCCTGGGTCACCCTGGCAAACTTCTTGGTTTTCCTTCATTTGCAGAACTCGACAGAGCCGTTAAGGGAATCATGAATCTGGGCCTCACTCTGCTCCATCAACGTTTGCCTTGAGTGCCCAGACGGCATTAAGAATTCTGCCTGTTTCCACCTCCAGGCAAATTTCCTCCTTTGTCTTCCTAGGCCCGAATCCTGTTCCCATTTGGCAGGGAGCGTTTCTTTGTATGGCAATGTGCAGACAGGAAAAATCTCTCCTTAATCCAAAGGTTCGCCTTTGCCAGAGCATGACAGCCCATTAAAATAGAACCCAGTCGCCTGAAAAGAACTTCCTCTGCTGACTGAAAATAGATTTTTTTTGTCAGCATGGAAGTGACATGTTTTTTCTGAACAGGATTATAGGCTTCTCCCCTCTCTCTCTCTCTCTCTTTTTTTTTTTAGTACTTCAGTGAATATTGGCTGATGGAAAGGGAAGGGAGATTTTGGATTTAGCACCTGTTTTTTTATTCCCCCAGTAATAATTCTAGACAGTTATCTGCAGATGCAGTAGGAAGAAATCTCGGCCTTCCTCAACACTGTTGCAGACACTTTTGCATTTTCTGTGCTTTAAAATAAGACAACTAGATGTGTTCCCAAGGTTTAAACAATGGCCTCTATGTGTCCACAAAGCACGGACCATCTCATATTTGAATCTTTGACACTCTGAACAGAAAAGGATTTCAGCTGTCATATAGATACTGAGTGGAGTGGAAAGGTTAGATGTGAATCCCTTCTTCACTCTTTCCAAAAATACTAGGACTAGGGGGCGTGCGATGAAGCTACTAAGTATTAGATTTAAAACAAACCGGAGAAAATATTTCTTCACACGACGTGCAATTAAACTCTGGAATTTCTTGCCGGAGAATGTGGTGAAATCAGCTTAGCAGGGTTTAAAAAAGGGTTTAGATCATTTCCTAAAAGAGAAGTTCATAGGCCATTATTGAGATGGTTTGGGGGGAAATCCACTGCTTATTCCTGGGATAAGCAGCATAAAATCTGTTTTACTAATTGGGATCTAGCTAGGTACTTGGGACCTGGATTGACCACTGTTAGATACAAGATACTGGGCTTGGTAGACCTTCAGTCTGTCCCAGTATGGCAGCTCTTATGTGAGCCAAGTACAGGACAATCAAGCCACTGTGACATCACTGGTGAGGATGGCTCTTAGAATTGGTGGAATGAGGTATTATGACATCACAATCTCAGCTCTGGAATGTCGCTACACTTTGGGTTTCTGCCAGGTACTTGGGACCTGGGTTGTCCACTGTTGGAAACAGGATACTGGGCTTCCTGAACCTTCAGTCTGTTCCTGTAGGGCGATTTTTATGTTCTTATGTAACTTGGTATTCTCTGTGCTGTGGTCAACAATGGCAAACAGAGTTGGATGTCCTACGGTTGGACGTCCTGGCAGCCAGGGTTTCGAAAATGGCCATTTGTTCGCCTTCAACTGTGGATGTTTTGCAGGACATGTCCAAAACCTGTAGCCCGACGGTCAGCGACAGTGTGTATCAGCTCTAGCCGGCTGAAGTTCGGCGGTTCCTGACGAAGGGACGTTGTGCCTCGAAACTGAGCCCGGCTGGACGTCTAGTTATTTTTGAAACTACATCGGGTGAACATCGGATAACATTTGATTGGAGGGACGATTCACCCTGGACTCTACACAATATTCAGGCAAGTAGATTTGACAGCTGTATTTTGATTTTTTTTTTTTTTTTTTCCCCCCCTGAGATGGCCGCTTTTTGTTCTTTCTGTCAGGCTTAGAGGAGGGGGGTAAAAATTTCTTTATGGCTTTATTGAGAAAATTCTTAAAATAATATTGTTTACTTATTATATCACGGGATTATCACACTTTATTGCACACAAGCAGGGCTCCTATGGAGGTGTGCGGCTGAAATCATTGGGTTTCTGTTTAGGCCTCTGAACGGGTCTGTTTGATCCGTTCTATAAAACTTACAGCCTCACACTGAGGGCAGTGCTCTAACTATTTAAGTAGCAATTTATTACTTTTTTTAGTGCACTTAAATGTGACGGGCCAGGGAATTGTTGTCCCTGTCTTGTTTTCCCTTATAGCAAAAATGTTCTTACAAACATAGAAACATTGAAAGATGACGGCAGATAAGGGCTACAGCCCATCAAGTCTGCCCACACTATTGACCCTCCCTATTAAGTCTAATGACCCCCTTAAGTATAATTGTAATTATACTGCCACTCTACTGACCCGCTCTTTCAAGTCTATACCCTAGTGACCCTATCCCTTGGCATGACCCTCGTAGGGATCCCACATGGGCATCCCATTTATTCTTGAAGTCTGAGATGCTGCGTGTCTCGATCACCTGCACTGGAAGCTTGTTCCAATGCTCAATCACTCTCTCCGTGAAGAAGTACTTCCTGGCGTCTCCACGAAACTTCCCTCCCCTGAGTTTGAGCGGATGACCTCTTGTGGTCGAGGGTCCCTTCAGAAGAAAGATATCATCTTCCAACTCGACCCGTCCCATGCTGTACTTAAAAGTCTCAATCATGTCTCCCCTCTCCCTACGCTCTTCGAGAGTGTAGAGCTGCAATTTGCTCAGTCTTTCTTCGTACGGGAGACCCTTTAGCCCCGAGACCATCCTGGTGGCCATCTTTTGAAGCACCGTTGTGCTATAGTTGGGGTTATTGAGTTGATATACAAAGTCGGACTTAGACATCCCATCGAAAATACCCCTCTACATCACTCACTTTTTCCAAGTCTGACTCAAGGCGAATTACCACCACGTTCCCTGTCCCAAGGGGATTGTAGTCTAAGGCCCAGATGTACTATGCTGCGTGATCTTTCATGGAAATGATTGGCGCGGTGCGAGGGCTCTTCTCATGGTACTGCTTCACTTAAATCATATGAAGATGGCAATCGCTGCATTTATCCCTGATGTTTTCACAAAACTATTTAACTCCATCTCTCTGAGTTTAGGAAAGGCGTGGATCTGTGCATGATTTTCCACGCATAATCCCCGTTGAGCTCATTTGCACCATAGCTGCATAAAATTGAGTCACCTTAATGCATCCTTTGGCATCCACAATCCCGCTCATAGCTCAGTGCATCGAGTCAATGGCGGGTGATGTGACTCAGCCCGGGTCACAAGGCGTACCAGTGGGAGATGTGGGATTTGAACCCGGGTTCAGGTAATACTGCTGCTTGTGGACTATTAGGGCTGCAGAGCAACCCACTCAATCACTGCTCTGAGCTTTTATTTAGTGGAATGTTTCCTCGCCAATTCATAACGCACGGGATGACAGAGTGCCTCCGTCTCCCCTGTGTAGTAAGAGAAATGTTGTTCCTGATGTATGGGCCCTGTGGCATTCTTCATCTCCCAGCTGGGGCTTTGATGTTGCCTGCCATCACGCGGTAATGCCTGAGTCCCATTTCCCGAGTGCTCTCCCCGTTGGGTTCTGACGTTAGCAAATGGAGTGGGTGTTTTAAAATCCTAGTTGCTCTGCTCCACCCTGTCATGTCACTTCGTCTGCCTAATGGATTTCAGAGGCTTGAAACTTGCAGCTCTTCCATCTGTGCCGTGCTTAAGGGCGTTGGGGATGTTTGCCACTGTTATCGCTTGTCCTGGGGTTTGGGCATTGTGCGTGCATGTGTGTGCCAACCCTAGGGGGGACCCACTGCTGAAATAACAAAGTAAGATTTCTTCAATTTACATACGATTCATCAGCCAAGATCTTCTCCTTTTGTATCAAACCAGTCCACAAACTCTAATGGAAGCAATTTATAACATTGTGGGGGTTATAAGTGAGACTCCGAAAAGGTTAAGCTTCAAAAGGTTTGCAGCTGGAGTTGCTGTAGAAAAACCCAGAAAGTGTTTATCCCATTGGTAAAAGAACTGTATTTGTTCCAAGCTGAAGCTTGTGGCAGGCTTTGAACTCTTTGCGGTTTTGAAGAACACTGGTCCTAATTATCTGACGGAATTAGTATGTTGCGAACGGCACACCGATGAAAACGCGCTGGACATTGGACGCGCCGACAATCGCACCGCGCAGGATGGATGTGCACCGTCGGTTCCGCAACTTTCATGCCTCACCATTAGCGTTCTGAGGGGGGTAACCCCCCCAGTACACTTAGAACTGGTCAGGCTGGGGGTGGGGTGGGAGAGGAACCCCCCCAGTACACTGAAAATTTCCGTTCCCTTGCTGTTTGGGAGTTTTCAGTGGGAGTGCGAGCAGTTATAAGCGTAGTGAGGGGTTCCCCCCCCACGCCCCCTCAGAACGCTAATGGTAAGATGCAATTGTCCTGCACGGATTTGTCAGTGTACCTAACTAGTACACTCGTGGAAAGAGTGAGCCCACTAAAGACCCACTGTACTGCCATATAGTTGACAGCTGTAGGCGTAAGGGCTATTGGGGTGATTAACAGGTGAGTACGGTAGGTTTGGGGGGAGTTTTGGAGGAATCACCATATAATGTACGAAGGTTATGGTGTGATGTGTACCTGGCACCCTTAATGTGAAGTTCACAGCAGTTTCCCCCAGGGTGCTCTGCTGGCATGTCTGTGCGGCCAGTCCATTCAAAATGCTGGCCTCTCCTACATGCAAATGGTTTGTTTTGGACATTTTTAATTTGGGACTTTTTTTTCGATAATGGCAAAAAAAAAATTAGATGTCTAGCTGGGCCATTTTCAAAAAAGATAAACATCATGTGTGTTCAAAAATGGACATTTTGTTCACCCAATTTTAAAGCCGGACTTAGATGGCCCATCGAAAATGCCTCTCAATATTGCTAATTTGACTTTCAACTTAAATTTAAAGCCTGTATTTAGGCTTTCACATCTTAAACCTGCACTTTTACCATCCCCGCTGTGTTCTCTAAGATGTGAATTCTGACCCCCCCCCCCCCACTCCTCCAAAATAAAATCTGATTTCTAAATCGCCAGTTTTCTGATCTAGCAAGAAAATAAACCGCTAAAAGTAATGATAGGAATGATAAAAGAAATGAGAATACATCTTTCCTGCTTTGAAGGCATTGCTTGTCTTTCTGCACGCAGCATCTCTATCAAAAGGCTGTCGGAGCTGGTTATGTAATAACATTACCGGATGACAAACAGGACATCTGCAGAGAGGAGCAGATTGGAAGTCTTCTGCAATTAACCCTGAGGTATGTATAATTCTGCTGTCTCTTTCCTTTTTGAGCACTTCAGGTCAAGCTATGCAGTCTCACTTGTCCTCAGGCTCCCCAGCCACAGTCTGGCCAGGGTATCTAACTGGGATTAGTCAGCTGCCTATGGAAAGAGGAGGTAGCAAACAGCTGCCATCCAGGGGGTCTTGACTAAATTGGGATTAGTCCTCTATATATAGTCTCTGCAGTCCTATGTGGCTCAAACACCAGCAGTCTGAACAAATCTAACACTGGATTTACTAATGAAGGTTAATGTGAATTATCAATTCTTAGGAGGAACTGGAGTACAAACTGCATACATACAAGTACATATAAACTCCGGTGAAAACTGAGTGTCATGCCTTAATGATTCCCTTAAGGAGGAAAAAGGCCTCGGAAGCTGTGAGAGACAAGGCTGTCCCGGAGCTGTGAAGGAGAGAGCTGTCAAAAATACTAGCTGCCCTGCACGCTTCTATCATTGGCCAAAAGGCAAAGAACTACAGGTACCAGCATGCACCAGGCAGGTGATAACAAAACCCACAAAGGGATTAGCTCCTGCAATCAGCTCTGCTGGGGGCAGGGTTAGTGAGCAGGGAAGCTATCCAGGCTCATTAGCAAAGCACCAGAGAACCACAGGTGTTATGAGAGGCGATCAGCCCCATGCTAGAGAAAAGGGTGTGGTCTCTAGGCCAAGAGGGCAGTCACAAACTTATAGCCTTCATGAAGCCTTGGAGAGGAGAGGCAGAGACCAGCACTTTCCAGAACAAGCAGGTAGAAAACCTCAGAGCTGAAGCCTCTAATCTTTCTTCTGAAGGTACTGAATATGAGATGGAAATGCCAGAAGAAATGTCAATAGAGGATATTGAAATGGAACCTGAGGAATTAGGCATGTTTGAGGGCATGGTCACAGAGGGAAGTAAAAGCTGTGTCTGATAATGTGGTGTTGCCTCATGTAACAAAGAAATTAAGAATGACTGCTTTTAATTAACTAAGGGTAACAGAAGAGTTAAGAAGCCCATGCTTAGGGGGAGAGGACAAATTACACCCCGAGAGTTGCTACAGAGGCAAGATGTTTGAAGTTGCCATATTTTCTTTTTCATGAACTGTAAAGTGAATAAGCATGGTGGGTTAACAGACTGTTTAGCTACCAATGGGAGGTTTTTTTGTTTGTATGTTTTGGAATAAAGCCAGAAAATAAAGTCATTCTTAAAATTCACACTAAACACCTGTACTGGACCTTTTTATTTTGATGCAGACATCCCTCTACCCTCCATGCCTCATTCAACCGCTCGGCTGAGGCTTGGGTGGCCCAGGTCGGGGCTCGGGCTACTCCAGTCCAGGTCTTACCCGGTCACAGGATTTAGTTTCTCTAATCACGACATCTTGCTCTTATCAATTACTTGCGAGACATTTTGAAAACGTACTTGTTCTCGAGATACTTAGGTGATTAAAACTTTTCATTTTACGTCTGTCTCTACGCTGCTCTCAGGTTCAAAAGAGCCAATAGTAGCTCTTGGCTTTGGCAGTGGGAGGAGTCCATGCAGTGCGCAATGAAGCCTCTCCATTGCCATGACATCGGAGGCAAAGCAGCTCCCTGCGCCTTGAGATCTCCTCCTCACACAGTATTTTATAGACCTCTATCGTACCACCCCTGAGCTGTCTCTTCTCCAAGCCCCAGCTGCTTTAGCCTTTCCTCACAGGGAAGTCTAGGGTCACCAGACTTTCCCCGAAGGAAAATCCGGACCCATGTCCACAACTCCAGGCATGCCCAGTTCCAGCCCCACCCCTTAACCTGTTCGTGCATTTGGACGGCATGCGCAGATGCGACGCGATGACGTCCCAATGTCGGAAGCTTTTCAAAACCCGGACAAAGTGCCGGGTTTTGGAAAAGCCATCCGGACCCCTGGACGTGTCCTCAAAAAGAGGACACATCCGGAGAAATCTGGATGTCGGTTAACCCTAGGGAAGTTGTCCCATCCCTTTTATCATTTGCATTGTCCTTCTCTGTACCTTTCTAATTCCGCTATATCTTTTTTTTGGAGGTGAGCAGAACTGTGCACAGTATGCGAGGTGTGGCCGCACCATGGAGCCACACAAGTGCGTTTTAACATGCTCATCTTTGTACAGAAAGGTAAGAGGCAACCCTTAATCAACAAAGCTTATAATCTGTTCAAGCATTAAAACAGATATAAACACACATGCACTTGCAAAGGGATTGGAAAGAAATCCAAGCTATGCATGCTTGCCCCTCCTCTGTGTGGCATTAGTAATGTGTGGTATTAGGACTTGTAAAAGGACAGACTAAATATTCAACTAAAATAGAACAAATCAGCAGTCAAACATATCTGGCAAAATACCAGATCGAAGCCACGGGCCATTAGCAGATCCTGTGGCAAGATCCCCCAGCTAAGGCTGCGCTCTCCGGTGCATGCTCCTCCTGCATCTTTAAAAAAACACCCTGCAGAGATAGTGCTTTGCCAGTTCACCTTCTGCAGCTCAAATTCAGTATTCTTCCGGTTCCAGCGTCTCCTTAGGCTGCCAGTTTGTTCGATTAAAAATGAAATGTAAATAAAACCCCCCACCTAGCTTTTACCACTCCAGCAGATCCTGCAGAACTGGAGTCGGCCCGGCAGTTGCGTGCTCAGAAACACCTGGGTCTGTGATGAAACCAGAGGAGAAATAAAAGCCCAGCCCACTTCCTTTGGCAGTGACTCAGGAAGGGAAAGGCGGGCAGCCCTGAAAACTGGAAGCGGAAGATTGTCATAGCCCGGGCTGAAAGCAAGAGACTGCCGAGGAGTAGAAGCGGCATCTAACTAACAGGAAGTCTGAGCAGGGAAAGCTAGCAGATCTCGAGATGGCATGCGCTCAGGGAGATGGCAAAGATGGCACCTGCGATGCCTGTGAGCCCGATGAAGCTGCCAAAGCGGTGATGCTGTGCCCGGACTGCGAGTTCTCCTTCTGCCACCTACACGCCGAGGAGCATGGCCTTAAGTACAGGGCCCACCGGCTTAGGGCCTTGGCCCTGGAGCCCACAGAGGCTCGGCGGGAGACCGCCTTGGACACAGAAAAGTCAACGGTGGGTGAGGAGCGACCACAGGCGAAAATGGGCAAGAAGGTGTGCCAGGAGCATGGTCAAGAATTAAGCCTGTACTGCAGAGAGCATGAGCAAATTATCTGCGTGCTTTGCGCCGTGACGGGCGCCCACCAGGGGCACGATCTGATCACCCTCAACGAAGCCTACCGTGCCGTGACAGTAAGTGTCGTGGGCTCCGGCCGCTGCGCTGCTTTTGCTTGTCAGTTTGGGTATGGTTTATGCTGCGTGCTCGGCCTTGTGCCCTCGTGTCATCGGCATTGTGGCTTCCTGCACTCTGCTTGATGTGGCGTGTTTTGGCATTTTGAGAGCGATCGCACCTCCTTTGCTTCTTGCAGCTTCTAGAGAATGACAAGGAGACAAACTTTTTCCTAGCCCCGCGGGAACTCATTTTCCCATCCCCGTGAGTTCTTTTCCTGTCCCTGCCCCATTCCTGCAAGCTCTGTCCTCATCTGCGCCAGCCTCAAACGCTTTCAAATCATAAGTGGCAACATTCTAGAGCTCAGGTTGTGATGTCATAATGCCTCATTCCACCAATGCCTAAGCTCCGTTCTCATCTGCACAAGCCTCAAACACTTTAAAATCCTAAGTAGCAACGTTCTAGAGCTCAGATTGTGATGTCATAATGCCTCATTCCACCAATGCCTGAGCTCCGTTCTCATCTGCACAAGCCTCAAACACTTTAAAATCCTAAGTAGCAACGTTCTAGAGCTCAGATTGTGATGTCATAATGCCTCATTCCACCAATGCCTAAGCGCCGTCCTCACCTGCGCCAGCCTCAAACGCTTTAAAATCATAAGTGGCAACATTCTAGAGCTCAGGTTGTGATGTCATAATGCCTCATTCCACCAATGCCTAAGCTCCGTCCTCATCTGCACAAGCCTCAAACGCTTTAAAATCATAAGTGGCAACATTCTAGAGCTCAGGTTGTGATGTCATAATGCCTCATTCCACCAATGCCTAAGCTCCGTCCTCATCTGCACAAGCCTCAAACACTTTAAAATCCTAAGTAGCAACGTTCTAGAGCTCAGATTGTGATGTCATAATGCCTCATTCCACCAATGCCTAAGCGCCGTCCTCACCTGCGCCAGCCTCAAACGCTTTAAAATCATAAGTGGCAACATTCTAGAGCTCAGGTTGTGATGTCATAATGCCTCATTCCACCAATGCCTAAGCGCCGTCCTCACCTGCACCAGCCTCAAACGCTTTAAAATCATAAGTGGCAACATTCTAGAGCTCAGGTTGTGATGTCATAATGCCTCATTCCACCAATGCCTAAGCGCCGTCCTCACCTGCACCAGCCTCAAATGCATTCAAGGTTCATGCAGTTAAGGCAGAGCTTACAGGAATGGGGCAGGGACAGCGACAAAACTCGTGGGGACAGGACAGGGAAATTGAGTTCCTGAAGGGACGGGAACAAATTTGTCCCCTTGTCATTCTCTAGATGGAAGCATTTAGCCCAGCGGTGAGGAATCTGCAGCTTTTGGTCTTTTGCGGCTTCTGGTGCAGCCTGGTTTAATAAGTTTTGGCCAATACGTTACTTTGCCAATCAAGAAAGAGCGTGGCTATGCACTTAATAAATGTAATCTAGGGCAATGGGGGGGATTAAGTGACTTGCCCAGGGTCACAAGGAACAATGTGGGTTTGAACCCACAACCTCAGGGTGCTGAGGCTGCAGCTTTAACCACTGCACCACTCTAGAAATCAGAATGTACTAAAAGTGAGCCAAGGGTAGGACAATCAAGCCATTGTGACATCACTGATGAGGTTGGCTCTTATTGGTGGAATGAGGCATTATGACATCACAATACCCGCTCTGGAATGTTGCTACTGTATGGGTTTTTGTCAAGTACTAGTGACCTGGATTGGGCTTCTGGGCCAGATGGACCATTATTCTGACCTAGTAAGGCTATTCTTATGATGCTAAGAGCTCTTTTAGGGCGTCATTCACTAACCATACTCTAATGTAGTCAATAAAGCTGTTAGCACTCGTTGTCTGTACATGACCCTCAGATAAATGTTCTCTTCTGATCTCCTCTACTCTTTCCTCTTGTAGAACAGAGAGCCCGCAGACCTGAGGGCAATGATGCTGGAAAGGGTGGCAAGTTTAAAGGACAAATGCACAGACCCCCACGTAAGTTTTCTCCCTGCCCGCATCCCGGCCTGTCCTTAACGGTGTCCCTCGCTCTTTGTACTTCTTCTTTTTGGGCTGGGGAGGAATTTGTTAAATAGGGTGGGTGGTGCGAAATCCCAGCCATGGCTCCCACTGAGAACAGGAAGAGATGGCAGGGTATAAGCTGAAAGCGAGTCAATAGAAGTCCTCTGTTTTGACTGTGGGCCAGTCCAGGGTTGGCTCGAGCCACAGACCAGGTGAGGCAGTGGTACAGGATGCCCAAATCCTGGTCTAACATCTCTGTCCCCCCTCTGCCTGCAGTTTGGCATCCACAGGACAGGGGAGAACGGCGAGTGAATGGAAATGTACAAATCTGGCACTTCTTTTGCGAGAACTTGGATGATTGCCAGTCATTTTCATGTTCTCTTTTCTTCCACCTCTTTAATTAAATGTTCAGAATGCTATGGGAGGGGATGGGCGCTGCCTGGGGTTTCTGGTGTGTAATGAATGTTTGGAGTTGTGATGAAAACCCCCCTCCCTGTGTGCAATTGGGAACATTAATTTTGTTGTTTTTGGACTGTATGTCCAGTGGGTCCTCTCTTCTCCATTTTCGTCCAGTTCAATTATATTGCTGATATTTTGGCCTCGGTCACGATCACCCCAGGGAAACACCCTCCAGGGACTCAAGACAAAGTTAGACGAGTTCCTCCTGAACCAGAACATTCGCAGGTAAGGCTAGTCTCAGTTAGGGCGCTGGCCTTTGTCCTAAGGGCCACCGGCATTTATCTGACGATATTACATTACATTAGGGATTTCTATTCCGCCATTACCTTGTGGTTCAAGGCAGATATTGAGCCTGGCACCCACTTAACTAACAGGATAAAGACAGGACCGACCTTCGCTCAACATGCTTTTCCCCCTACAAACCCGAAGCAATCTCTCAGGCAAACCCTCTCACTTCCCTCCCATAACAACCCCTCTTACTTTTCCTCCCCTTACTCCCCTTTTCTTCTGTAACATTCCCCCTAATGCATTTGTAATTCGCGGAATGTCCAGCCTTCTTTCAATGTGAACCGCCTAGAACTCGTCTGACTATGGCGGTATAGAAAAATAAAGTTATTATTATTATTTATGCTGTTCTAAATTTATTTGGTCGTATGGTTAGCGGACTGAAAATTGACCCTCGCCCCCCAAATTCTGCAAGTTGCACGCTCGATGTGAAACGCACAACTTAATTTGTTTAGCAAGACCAATCGGCACCAGTAATTGGCAATTAATACCTCGTAATTGACGCTCATTGGCCCTAGTTGGGAATTAGGGGCACGACTCGGTAGGCACATTCTACAATGTGGTGTGTCAGTTCTAGTGCGCGAATCACCAAAGGGGGCGTGGCCAGGGGGGAAGAGCATTCCTGAAAGTTAAGCGCACTGATCCAGAATATGCCCGAGCCACACACAACGTGGCACGGGTTTTCCTTGGCCTAAATGTTAGCGATACTAAGTACAAGTCTATATACTGTGCGGAGTGTGCTTTTTTTTTAATAGAATTTCGCTAAGCACCGTTCTGGTTGGCGCCAAGTTTTTTGGTGCTACTGTATATATAGAATCGGGCCTTAATTGATGTTTCTCTGAGAAGGCATAGGATGAGGGTACGGGGGGATAGGCTAAGGAAGTACTTTTTACAGAAGGGATGGCGGATGAGTGCAATCCATTGGGATATTCTGAAAACCAGTCTGGCAGGGTATGTTCCAAGAGCTCTTGTGTGATGGAAAGAGACCCGTTCCTTAACCTTTTCCTATCGTAATAAATTTTACGTTACGCTGGTTCCAGTCGTAATTATTTTAGCAAAGTTTTGTATTATTCGCCGTTATCATTTGCGGCTATTGTAAACATAATGTAAATAAGTCATAAGTCTGTAAATTCAAATATTTTGTGTTCCTGGCTCTTTATTAGTCCATACAGACTGTTTATCCACGATGGCAACAACATTTTTTGGAATGTCCTATCATCCGGCACGCACGATAGGAAAAGGTTAAGCAGATAATGAATGAGACTTTTCAATGCTTTCTAACTTCCGACAGGTAGTTTACAAGGTAGGATAATGCAGGGTATTTTTATTTTTTATTTTTTTTGATCTGCACTCCCTACGAATACGCCATTAATATTTATATCTCCACTAGTGTTTTAGCCTGTTACATTCATTACAGTAAAGGGTGCTAGAATAGCCTCATCTATACCCTGACCCTGCCTCCCACTGATTCCAGTCCCACCACCTCACCTTTCACCATTTCCTTTGTACCCTTTTGGCCCTCCTGACAGGGTCTTTACGTACTTGAGGCGGCAGCAGCAGACCTGATATACCAACCTTTCCTCCCTCAGTGCCCAAAGCAGCAGTGGTCCTACCAATTCCATCTCTCCCTTTCCCCCTTTCACACCCTCTACCATCTCTCTCTGACCCTGTTTCGCCTCTTTTGCCATCTTTCCATTTCCTGTCCCCCTCTGTCCTTCCCCAAGACCATCTCTCTCTCCTGCCCCCTCCACACTCCCTGAAGTCTATCTCTCCCTATCCCCTACCATCTCTCCTGGTCCCCCTAGTAGCCCCTCTGTCCTTCTCATCCATCTGTCTGTCTCTCCTCACCTCCTGCCTCTGCGGAGCTCTCGCAGCCCCTCCTCGTCCTCCTCCAGCCAGGCTTCAGCCATCTGCCGCCGTGGCCTGAAGCCGCTGCGGCTTTCATACGCCTCAGGGGATTCTCGCGCATGCACACTCCTACCTGCGGTGCCCTACAGCGCATGGAAAATGGGAGCACGCAGGTGGGAGTGCGCATGCGCACTTAGGGCTTTATTATATTAGATATTCCCCCCAGTGCTGGTGAACTCGGAGTGCAATTTCATTTTGTAGCTGTTAAAGAAAAACCCCAAAATTGAAGTCTCCAGCTGTAATCTTCAGAGAGCAGAGGACCCCCCCCCCCCCCAAACAGCATCGGGTCCCGGTAGCCAGCCACCACGCAACAAAGCGTCTGCGCGAGAGCTCTGAAATCACTCTTAGTTAATGGGGTGGATGGATGCCTTATCCAGAACAGCACATAATAGGGCTTTGCTTGTTGCAAGAGTACAAAAAAAAAAAAAACCAACCAGAAAATCAATGTATGGATGCAGCTGAGTGTGGTGTTTCCATGCAGCGCACGTCCTCTGGGACACAAATCGGAGATTTGAGGAGGGTGGTACATTCATTGGCCACTGTAACAAAGAAAGTGCATGCCTGTTGCTGGATCCAGTCCCTGTTCATCTGCTTTTAAAAGCCTCAAGGAAGAAAAGAGAGGATGATGTCTTCTCTGAGAACTATAAGGGATTTATTTGTTAGGATTTATATACCGCCTTTAAAAAAAAAAAAAAAAAAGTCACCCAAGTCAAAGTACAGAAATAATAATTTCAGAATAAGCAATAGATAATTACAGCAATAAACATATTCAAATAACAATACACACTATGACATGGGCTGCTACTTAAATAAGGTTTGCAATAAAACATTTGAATAGAGGTCGTAAGTAGAGAATGACACTGAGTTCCTGCGGGGTCGGGGAAAAATTTGTCCCAATCTCCCCATCCCGTCCCCGTGAGTTTTGTCACTGTCACTGTCCCTGTCCCATTCCTGTAAGCTCTGCCTTAACCGCACAAACCTCAAACACTTATGATTTGAAAGCGTTTGAGGCTTGTGCAGATGAGGACGGAGCTTTCAGGAATGGGGCAGGAACAGGAAAAGAACTCGCTGGGACGGGAAAATGAGAGTAGAGATGGCAGAGCGAGTTTGAATCGTATGCGGAGATGGGACAGGGAGCCAGTGAAGCAACCTGAGAGGAATAACGTTCGTAATGTGGTGAAGGTGGTTAATGAATCCCAATAAGAGAAATAAACTATAAGAGAAAGAGAAGGATCTGAAGCAGGGGTGTCCAACCTTGATCCTCAAGGGACACGATCCAGTCAGGTTTTTAGGATTTCCCCAATGAATATGCATGAGCTCTATTTGCATGCATTGCCTCCAGGGTATGCAAATAGTTCTCATGCGTATTAAGTGTGGAAATCCTGAACACCTGACTGGCTGAGGTTGGCCATCCCTAATTGAAAGATTGGTTCGACAGAGCATTCTTGTCCAAGATCATTCCTTGAGGGTTGCAAACAGGCTAGGTTTTTAGGATATCCCTAATGAATATGCATGAGAAAGATTTGCATGCCCAGAACATCCACTGTATGCGGATCTCCAGTGGGAAGGACCATCAGCGGCATTGACTGGCCACCCAGACATGGCAAAAGAGCAGTGGGGCACCTTAGAGGGTACTGCTGTGAACTTCACATAAAGGGTGCCAGATGTTTATGGTGATGGTGAGCCCTCCAAAATTCCCCCCAAATCTACTATACCCACCTGTCTACTACCCCAATAGCTCTTGGGGCTGCAGAGGGCACCTATAAGGCAGGATAGTAGGGTTTTGGCAGCCTCGCACTTTCCACCATAAATGTGGCGGTTAGAGTGACTTATGGGCCTGTTTCCTCCTCTCTATGGTTCACTAGTCCACCCACCAGGCTACTTAAGACACCTTAACTAAGTGTACTAGTTTTTCTTATCAGCATTTTGATAGAACTATCTCCCCATGCCGTGCACTTAGTTGAGTCTCACTGCGCCCACATTTTGAGCGTTGTTCAACTCCCTTCTTCGGTTCCCTGAAGCAGGAACGAAACGGGCCACGTCCGTCGGGACCTGCACGCTTAAGTTAAGTTTGCTGTTCTAAACTTCAATAATTTTGTTTAGTAAAAGTAGTAGCTTTGAGCACGCTTTAAATAATGACGTCATTTACAAGACGCTTCTAGAGTTGTAGCAATGATTGGGCGGCGAGGTGGTAGTGTTGGATTCGTCCCTGTTATCACCTCCGTTTCTCCGAGCTCCAAAACTCTATGAACAAGTTATATGGAGATAAAGCCACGTTCGTGGCAAGAAGTCGGGCTGATGAGATGACACCCACCAAATTGCTCATGCATTGGCTACGATTCCCCCTGTACCAGCCCTTATCCCTTCTTTCACTGGCTGGCATTTGTGCGGGTCGTCCCGGGAGGATTTTTAATGAGGGCTTTTGCTCCAAAGCCAGACGTGAGCTCTGATTTAAAAGAAGTGCTTTCTGGAGCCTGCTGGTGGCGGATTTGATAGCCAGCATATTGTATTAGTCATTTGATCACACAGAGTCGTAATTTGGTATAAAGACGCTCTACTCGTTGTGGGGTGTGCATGCATTCATCTTTTAGACATCAAACCTTTCCTCTTCCACTGGAGGTCACCGACTGTGTGGCTGAAATAAAACAGTAACGGAGGCATGACTTACAGTTCATACTGTGCATGATATCGGATAACATCTAAAATTAAATTTTTTTTAGTTTTGTTCTTTTAAAGGAACGCTCCAGTCTTAACTGACTCAGTGCTGTTGAAATGCTCAACGGTGAGACAGAGAGTAGAGACTAGAACGGGAAAATTGCAAACCCAAATGGATTTTTTTTTTAATGACAAAGATTTTAGTACACTTTAGGGCATTACCAGGGACAGACTGAGGCTTCTTTAATGCGTTTAGCTGTCTCCTCCTCCTGATCCTGGAAGGAAACGGGCCAGTCCGGTTATCGGAATAACTGAGCTAATTGAACTAACCTTGCGTTAAGGACCTTGCGTTAAGGGTCATTGTGGCTATCTGTGAGAAACAGATTGGCATAGATGGGCCGTATAGTGAAGTGACTCTAGCGTTGGCGATGGGTTGGCGCATGAACGGGCCTTATGGTGAAGTGACTCTAGGCGTGCATATTTAAATCCATTTAACATTGACAACTGTTGGTTGAGAAACCAATCATCATAACTAATTGGCCTATTTAATTAAGTTGTGCATGCAGATTGGGCAGAGGGCCACATTTGCGCATGCCACGCAAAGTACCATTTATAGAATCAGGGAGATTGTGGTTGTGTGGCTCACGGCTGGCTGCGGGACCTCATGCAAACATGGCAGACTCGCACATGATTGCAATTAAAAGTCAAGAGCACTTTACGCAGAACGGGTTGTGGTCAGCTCAATTACGTCACAGGTGTAGTCCTTTAAGTAGAGTCTTCTCTCGCTCTTTTTATTTTTCTAGGCACCCATCAAACTGTAAGAATACTCTGTAAGATTCTCTCCTATGTTGGAAGTTTTCTATCTGTATATCATTAACTCCGAGAAGTTTGACTTGACTTCTTAAGAGTTTTCCACTCCAGGAAAACTACTGGGCTCTGGTAACTTCTCTTCCCTGGCACTGCGGCCTCAGTTGCTACTCCCTTAGAGACCTCTTGACTAGTTGCATAGCGAGGTATAGGAGGCGCCCTCCTCTCCACCAGCCCCGCTCCTTCCACGCCATACTCGCGCGCGCCCTTCCTCCCGTACCTCTTTAAATCTTTGCTGGCACAATCAGCTTCTCCAGCCTGCTGCTTGTGCCGGCGTTGGCTTTGCCTTTGACGTCATTTCCTGGCTCCGCGACTAGGAAATGATTTCGGAGGGGAGCCAGGCTGACGCCAGCAGCAGGCCAGAGAAGTTGCCCGCGCTGGCGAAGATTTAAAGAGGTATGTGGGGGGGTGGCATGAGTGTGGCATGCGGAGGAAGAAAGGTGCCAGCATCCCCACTGAGATGGCGCCTGGGCCGGTCTACTCACGTCCCGCCCTCCCCCCCCCCCCCCCCCCCCCACTGCTTTTGACTTGAGGCTTTTCTGATTTAGGGCATTTAATCTCCTTTCTGTCTGAGCCCTGCTAATGCCACCTGGTGTAAGGTGGTTCGACCAGCCTCGGTGAGGAAGTGATCCTATGGAAATCCAGCCATGTTACCACCCACTCCCTCATAAGATATGTTTAACATTAGTTTGCTTTTGAGATATGACTTGCGCGAGACAAAAAAAAAGAACAAAACCTTATACCCTCCTTATGTTGTGGTAAGAGCGGATAGCATAGCTGGTTTTAAGAAAGGTTTGGACAAGTTCCTGGAGGAAAAGTCCGTAGTCTGTTATTGAGAAAGACATGGGAGAAGCCACTGCTTGCCCTGAATTGGTAGCATGGAATGTTGCTATTCTGGGGATTCTGGAATCTTGCTGCTCTTTGGGGATTCTGGAATGTTGCTACTCCTTGGGTTTTGGTCAGGAACTAGGGACCTGGATTGGCCACCGTGAGAACGGGCTACTGGGCTTGATGGACCATTGGTCTGACCCAGTAAGGCTATTCTTACGGGGGGGATTTTTGTCTTTCTTTATTTTCTGTATTGTAGTTTCTCCCACTTTCCTTACGTGGAGTTGTAATGTTTTTTTGTCTTCAGTGTATTTTAAATAGGATGGACCCCCCCCCCCTTCTTTTATTCGTAAATCGCTTTGAAATTACGATGTTGCGATTGAATCCAAATTTCTAATAAAACTTGCAACCTGACATTGAGAGTACCAGTGGATAGCTCATTGGCGCTCTTCCATGCTTTTGCCTTTCTGCAGTTGGTCCTTTCTAAGACTTCTTGCCTGATCATATCCGAGTCTTGCTCTGCTTAGGTTCCCAGGATATACTCAGTGCGGTTGATGAGGTCATATTTAACTTTGAGTGGTTTCTGAACCAGGTTAACTGGCATATTTTGGGCACTAAAAGCTGTACCTACTGGATGTTTTCCAGGAATGGATTTAAGAACTCCTGCGCCAGTGACCCTCTGTGCCGCTGCTATCTATATAAATCTCAAAGTGATATTCAGGGAAAAACTGATGACATCTCACATGGCGCGTTCTGTTTTGGAAGTGTGAATTTATTCATCGGCTGCCTCATTTGAGTGGCATTGAATTCTCATGCGGGAGACAAGGGTTAAATTCAGCGTTTGGACACTGATGGATGTCTTTCACTTCTGCAGACTTGAAATGATTCGGCGGAGCATTCAGGCTGTTTGTTTTTTTTTGTTTGGTTTTTTTTTAGCAGCTTTTTGTGAGATTACTTTTGGGATAAAAAGGAGATTAATTTGACAGTGGGCAAGGGGTCAGCGTAGACTCATTCCTGCCAAGAGATATAGAGAGTGCATTGTCTCTGTTTTCAGAGGCAAAGCATACAGGCTGCTCCATGCACTGGGAATCTTAAAGCACCAGTTTACCTATAAGACATCGGTCTTAAAATACCCAGCTCTCTATATCCTGCCCTGACCAAATGGAGCCTTCACATTTCATGAGCTAGTGTGTACATAAAAGAACTGATTTTTCTCCTATTACTGACTCTGTGTCTGTAATTTCTGTTGGGTTGCATCTGCAGAGACCTCTCAGGTTGGCTGTCTCTTTGACCTCTTCTCTTCTTCCAGGACAGGGAGTGTAAACAGTGCCAGCTTGTAGTGCTATGGCCTGTAAATGGTTGGACCAGTGAACAGTTAGGGTGGGCTGTGTTGATATAGCTGCTTTGATTAAATGGGTTTGGGTTTGTTTTAAAGCTAGAGAATGCTCTTATCAATGGGCCCGTAACCACTGGCTCTTTTTTTTTTTTTTTTCTCTCAAGTTTCGTAAACGCATTGAGTTTCTGCTAAAACGCCGCCGAGCAATCACTATATGGGAACAGGAATTCCTGCTTATTCAAATTTATGGTTTAATTTGCGCCCCCCCTCTTGTTTCTCGATGGCTGTGCATATTGAATGGTGGTTTATTTATCCTGGCTCAATAACGCTGAATGGAACAATCGCACGGATTCGTTATTTCTGCAAAGAATGGTCGCAGGACTAACGCCCCACAGGAGCGCCGTCGGGGAAACAGGTGGTCATGCAGCAAAACAAAAACCCAGAACTGTGGATTCGGAGGAAGCAAAGGAGCTTCACTTGTCTTCTCCCGCCTCCTCAAACATTTAAATTCAGGCACTGTACTTTGAACCGCTGACTTCTCAAAAACTCGAGGGAAGGGTACAGTTTAGGGGGTGAAGAACTCATGGGCAAGACAGAACAGTGGGACTTGGGTGTGATTGTATGTGATGGTTTTAAGGTGGCCAAACAGGTTGAAAAGGTGACGGTGAAAGCTAGAAGGCTGCTAGGTTGCATAGAGAGAGGTATGGAGTCAGTCCAGAGGAAGGCTACTAAAATGGTGCATGGTCTTCCTCATAAGGCATATGGGGGACAGACTTAAAGATCTCAATATTTATACTTTGGAGGAAAGGTGGGAGAGGGGAGATACGATAGAGACATTTAAATACCTACGTGGCGTAAATGCGCACGAGTCGAGTCTCTTTCATTTGAAAGAAACTCTGCAATGAGAGGGCATAGGATGAAGTTAAGAGGTGATAGGCTCCGAAGTAATATGAGGAAATACTTTTTTTTTACGGAAAGGGTGGTAGATGCATGGAACAGTCTCCCGGAAGAGGTGGTAGAGACAGAGACTGTGTCTGAATTCAAGAGGGCCTGGGATAGGCCCCTGGGATCTCTTAGAGGAATAGATAATGGTTACTACAGATGGGCAGACTGGATGGGCCATTTGGCCTTTATCTGTCATGTTTCTATGTTACTAAAGTTCTATGACCTCACAATGCAGGTGTAAAGAGCCTTACCCTATGGGAAGAGGAGATGCAAATGTTAAGAACATTGGCCAATAGAGAGAGGAGGAGATAGTGAATGCTCTGGATGGGCCATTTGGCCTTTGTTTGCCATCATGTTACAATGTTTCTATATATAGAATTTGGCCCTAAGTTTAAATTAGGGTTTAACACCCTTTAGCAAAATGGCCTCTGAGCGACTTGTGTGTGCTGGTTACAGAATGGCACCTAACAATTGCGTGTCTAAGTTTTTTTTAATTATTAGGCTCTTGTAACATCTGCTCTGGCCTCTTTCTCTCTTCTCAAGAAGCTTCAGTCGGTTCAGAATTCGACAAAAGTCTCCTCCGACACGCTCATCGTTCTGACCGCATCACCCCCGTCCTTAAGCAGCACCACCGGACCCTTATGGCTAGATGCCATCGACTCGTGCTCGAGTCCTGGCGACTTGATGAAAATCAAGTTTTCATGGCAGAATACAGAAGTAGATTCCTGGGCCTTTCGTCTGCGCAGTATATAAATTGCGACAAAAGGTTGCGGTTAGCTCTCGCCTCCCCTTCCTTTCTCCAAGCCCTGCTGTCCTCCTACATGTCTCCCGTTCTTATCTTCCCTTTCCTGTCTCTTTCAGTGTTTCTTTATTGCACACAGCCTTGTTGTGTTGCTTGCGAAAAGAGGAACGCCATGTTCAAATAAATTTTAAAAAAATGACTTCGGAAAACAGTAATGCCTTCATTAGGGAGAGCAGAGCCCCAGTTCAGCCATTCCTTTTACAATAAAGCTTGGGATTTTAAAACCTTAGCATGGGGGGAAAAGGTAGCCATAATGTATAGTATTTTTCAGCAGAAATCTTGCAAATTGTCTTGGGGCTTGCAGTCGGGGTCGGTGCATACAGAAAAGCAGAGAAAATCCAGGGATGCTCTTAGGGTTAATTTGGGGCTGGCATTAGGCATGCTGGGATCTGGGAGAGACCCTCAAAGCTGTCAGCAGGCTGTGCCACCTTCTGCTTCAGGCAGGTTTGGAGCCCCATATGACGGAGGCTAAGGCATGAACCTGGCTACACTCCAGCCCTGGGTGAACCTGGCCTCCTGTGGATACCGTGCATGTGCTGCTTTTTTAATGCGGTAAAATATAGTCGGTGCCAAGGAGAATGACAGAAGCAGTTCATGGTTTAAAGGAGATTTACAGTACTATGGGGTTTGTTTGTTTTTTCTTTTTTTCAAAGAATACTACTACTGCTACTATTTTTTTCTACAGTGCCTGCTAGATGTATGCAATCCTGTACTAGAGAATGGCACAGGGACAAATTTTTCCCTGTCCCTTCGGAAACTCATTTTCCGGTCCCATCGAGTTCTTTTCTGGTCCCTGCCCCATTCCTGCAAGCTCCATCCTCATCTACACAAGACTCAAACCCTTTAAAATCCTAAGTAGCAACATTCTAGAACTGAGATTGTGATGTCATAATGCCTCATTCCACCAATGCCTAAGCTCCGTCCTCATCCGCACAAGCCTCAAACGCTTTGAAATCATAAGTGTTCGAGGCTTGTGCGGTTAAGGCTGAGCTTACAGGAACGGGGCAGGGACAGCGACAAAACTCATGGAGACGGGGCGGGAAAATTGCAGGTACTTTAATCCTAGAGGACTCGCAATTTTATGTTTCGTACTAGGGTTGCCAGATTTCCTCTTAAAAAAAGCCCAGACACGTGGCCCCACCCTGTTCTGCTCCTAGCCCCGCCTCCAATCCCCACACAAACCTCTGGTCTCCTTCCCTGAGCTGAGGGCGACATCTGGAGGGTCTCAGCATGTGCAGACGTCGACTTGACATCACGCGCATTCATGTGTGTATTATGTCATCGTGCAGAGGGCCTCTAGAAACGGCCCAGAGCTCGGGGCCTTCCAAAACCTGGACAAACTGCCAGGTTTCGGAAATCCCTCCGGGCACCCGGACAGTCCTAAAGATAGAGCATGTCCGACTGGTAACCCTATGGTTAAGTGACTTGCCCGGGGTCATATGGAGCTGCAGTGTGAATTGAACCCAGTTCCCCAGGCTCCTCCTCCACAGTATATATTTAACCTTGGATCCTCTCATTATGCGTGATTATAATTTTGGAAAGAATGCTTATTTATAACATTTATATTGAAGAAATCCGTAAATATACAATAAAATAGTCATTAAATTAAAATTCATCATATTAATTTCCATCAAATATCTTTCATTGCTTCAAAATATATTTCCAAAATAACCATTATCTCTCAATACCCTCCCCTAATTCCTACCCCCCTTCCCTTTTCCCTATTCACCTCTACCCCCCCTAAATTTAGTTTACAACATTTTATTGAAGGAATCGTACTAAACCCCCCAAACCCAATGAAAGTTGACAAAAATAATGAATAATAAAAGTAAAGAACTGGAATTTTAGATAAACAATCATAGCTTCAATGTAAATCATTAAGAATTAAACTTCTTGCCTTAGTTGAAAGATTCTGAATATAGGGATCCCGAATTTCCATAAACATACGAATTTTCCTAGCCGAACGCCTAACTTCCCAAGTCTCACATAACAATAGACGATGAAACTGATTCCTCCAATGCCAAAAACTAGGTGCTTCTTTTGATAACCAAAATTGCATAATACATTTATGTCCTATTAATATTTAAGGTGGTACCAGGGCTGTTTCTGGGATGGGTAGCCCCCAGGGTGGATATAGATGGGCGTGGCCTCCTCTAGCTACACCCCTCAGAGAGGGGATGAATTGGGTTGGCTTGGGGCCCTACAGCATTCCAAGTTTAAGGATAGTGGAGGCAGATTGAGTTGGCATGGAGCCATGCATCGTTCAGCCGGCTTGCACTCTGGACTCCCAGCGACTTTCCTTGTTGCAAGACACCCCAGGCAACCGCCCTACTTGCCCTGCTGTGTAGCCAGCCCCATGCGGAATGTGATTTTAGCTTTAAATGTTACTGCAAGCATGACATTCATGCCGGAACATGACTCCAGGTCTCTTCACCTGGAGCTGCATTTCTGCAATGACACCATGGGCCCTGTTCTGCCTGGCACAGAAACACTGGAAAAAGCATCCCTAAAGTGGAGGGGCTGATTTTCAGACAACCTGTAGGACATTATAATCTCCGATATGGGTTTCGTCATTGACAGAGCCTGGCATGGAGATGCTCCTCCAGCATTCTTGTTCTCGAAGCTTTTTGAAGCATCTATCACGCACGTGTTTATTTCCCACCCACTGCCCACACACGGGACCACGGGCAGTCTTTCTTGGGATTACTGTATGGCTCCAGAAAAAGGACGGTTGAGACATCCGGGTTTTACTTTCAGTGGAAGTAAAGCCCAGATGTCTCAATGCTGTTTCTAAAATCGCAATTTTCCAGGGTGAGTGATTGAAGAGCTCAGTTCCAGTGTAATGAAGAAATGCCTGGTGATGACCTTATAGACTAGGGGGCGATAAGAGGGGATGTGATCCCAGGGTTAACAAACCCTCCAGAGCTGCATCATGGAATCAAAGGCCGATCTCCTCAATTGGGTTATAGGTATCAAGTGAAACATCAATCCAAGGGATGTGTCAGGAAGATATAAAAATCGGGCACTGAGACTGGAGGCTGTTTAATAAAGGCAGTAATTTGTGGCTCGATACTGACACTTAAACTTTCCGGCACTTGCAATGATATATACAGATCAGCATTAGATCAGGTTATTTGGTTGGGGGTCAACCGTACATAGAGCAAATCAATTTTGCTCTGGGAGGAAGCCCAGGTTTGAAGATGGATTCATTTCTAGATAGGCTCCAGTGATGAATTAACCCTTTAGAGAGGGCAATAAAATGCACTTGTATGTTACCATAGAAAAATGCATCTAAGGAAACTGATTTTTGTCTCCTGTTGAACAGTTCGTGGAATTGCTATCATTGATGTTTATTTAGCCCAGGCATGGGCAACTCCGGTCCTCGAGGGCCGGAATCCAATCGGGTTTTCAGGATTTCCCCAATGAATATGCATGAGATCTATTTGCATGCACTGCTTTCAATGAATATTCATTGGGGAAATCCTGAAAACCCGATTGGATTCCGGCCCTCGAGGACCGGCGTTGCCCACGCCTGATTTAGCCCATCTAATGCTCATTTGGCTTGTCCCTTACGAGGGGAGTTGGCTCTCCAAAGCGAGTCAGAAGTGTACTAAATCCACATTCATACCTTAAATGCAACAGTATATACAGTGGTGCCTCACACAACGAACTTAATTCGTTCCAGGAGCAAGTTTGTTATGCGAAAAGTTTGTTATGTGAAACGCGTTTTCCCATAACAATACATGTTAAAAAAAATAATTCGTTCTGCAGCATAAAATATGCTAAGATGACATAAAAAAAGATAAATTTGTCAAAATGGTGAAAATGGTGGTCTTGCTGAGGCCAAACTCTTTGACGAGGTCACACTGTTTTACCCCACATTCACTCCTTCTAATTATTTCCCGTTTCATTTCAACAGAAATCACCTTCCTGCTTTTTTTAGAAGCCTTGATATATAAAAAATATTGAGTTTATCTTAAAAGGACGACTGTATACAGTGAGAGAGGGCAGTTAAGCGCAGTGACTAACGACTGCCTGCAGTGCCTGCGCGGAAGGATGCAATACATCGGCAGCTCGGGCGACTTCGTTGTGTGAAACGAAGTTCGTTGTGTGAAGTTCGTTGTGTGAAACGAAGTTCGTTGTGTGAAACGAAGTTCGTTGTGTGAAGTTCGTTGTGTGAAACGAAGTTCGTTGTGTGAATCAAGACATGAAGTTCGTTGTGTGCAGCGTTCGTTGTGCGAGGCGTTCGTTATGCGAGGCACCACTGTATATGTATATTCTTAGGCAATGTGTTATAGTCATGGTTTTATATTCTTTATATATCTGTAGTGTCATTCATAAGCTTTTGATTTGATGCTCTTGTAGAGTTTCCTACGTATGCATACACCTCTGCGGCAGGCCTCCATTCAGAGGCCGAAACAAGGACCATGTCGGGTCACATCTGTCTTTATCAGGACTTTAATACAGTTGGACTTTTTAATGTGAATTTTGAAATGAATGTATATGTATTATCATTGTGAATTTATTGATACAAATAAAGATTGTCTATCCCAAGGTTGACGTGTTCTATCCCGTTCTTCTGTTTGATTTTACGTGGGGACTTTTGTGCCATTATCCTAATGATTTCCAAGCAAATTTATGCAGAATTACCCTCCACGCGATGGTAGATATAATAATACCATGGTGTGGCATTCTTTTTAAAATGATGTTTCTCTTGTCAATTGTGTCTTTGATGCGCAGGTGACCCAGCGCGAAATGAAGGCAATCATTGAACGCGAGTTTGACGACATGCACCACTTGGCTCGTGAGGAAGAAAGAAGAGCACTCCACTTGCTGGATTTGCAGGATGCTGTGGCCTCTGCTCACATGTCTGAAGTCTTAGCAGAGATCAAGGGGGTGGTGGAGATGGCCAAAATAATCAAGCAGCTGAATGTCCTCAGCGAGCCCGCCTTGCTCAAACCCGAGGTAACCTCAATAGGTGCACTGGGCGTCCCATCTGGGATCACTATTATATGATTTTTCATACCATCTTCTAGGTCAGGGGTGTCAAACTCAATCACATTAGGGACCAAAATCTAAAACACAGGCTAAGTTGCGGGCCAAATTTTTAGGGAGGTGAGGAGAGTAGGGGGTTGATATGGGTCAAATGGAAATATATTTTGGAGGAATGATAGAAATGTGTATGAAAATATCATAATTGTGAATCAATTTGAAATGAAAATCTATTTGTATTATATTATATTTACTTATTTCCTTCAATAAAATGTTATAAATTAAGATACTTAGTCTTAGTGCAGTGGTTCCCAACCCTGTCCTGGGGATCCTCCAGCCAGTCGGGTTTTCAAGATATCCCTAATGAATATGCATGAGAAAGATTTGCATACCTGTCACTTCCATTATATGCAAATCTCTCTCATGCATATTCATTAGGGATATCTTGAAAACCTGACTGGCTGGGGGGTCCCCAGGACAGGGTTTAGAACCACTGTCTTAGAAGTATAGATCCTTCCTCACCCTGAGACACCATTCCAGCGATCTACCTGATTATTTTCACCTCATAGATGTTACCAAAATTTATTCAAATAGTCATTCTAGGCATAGGCAGTGGATCACTTATGTGTGTGTGTCTGGGGGGGGAGGCTGAAAGGTCTGCATAAAACGGCCAGGCGGGCCGGATTTGGCCTACGGATCTTGTGTTTGACACATGTGTTCTAAGTATCTAAGTTAACAGTTAGGTTTCCAGAGCTTTAGAACTTTCCAAAATCTTCTTGGATTCCTCCTCTAGAAGCCTTTAAGAAATACTTGATAGAAGTTCAAAAATGTTCCTCTCAAAATAAACCTCCAGTGAATAAAATGCACTATATTTCCTCACAGGAGATTCTCCAGAGACTAATGAGCGAGGAATGAAGACCTCAATGGTTCAGAAATTTTAGAATCTTCTTTAACGGAGAACTCTAAAAGGCCAACATTTTGGCCTCGTTTGTATTTGAACAAGATGTGAACTTAATTATGGAATTATATTTTAGAAAGGCTCGCGTTCCTTTTTATGGGGAAAAAAAGATTTGGGTTTACCCAGATGTGACATGACAGACACAGAATACTAGAAGTGCTTTTTTGGATATGAAACGAGAAGTTTTTGTCATTGGGAGCAAAATTTTTGCTGGCTTATTATCCCTGCAAATGTCAAATATTTTGAGTATAACTTACATTTATTATCAGCCGGAGCATCTTAATTTAAAGAAGTTGGTCCACCTGAAAATCAAACTATTTAGATTGCTAACTTAAGGATTGTATCGGAGCTTAATTTCATGTAGATTTGTTGCTTTCTCTTTTCTCCTTTTCAGAATACCCACTTCTATTTTGGGGTCTAAGGAAAAATTTTAAATTGTTTCTTCATTTATTTATTTTATTATTTATATTTATATACCACTTATATGCTAAGTGATGTACATTCAGGTACTTTATCATATTTTCCTATCTGTCCCGGTGGGCTCAAACTCTATCTAATGTACCTGGGGCAATGGGGGGATTAAGTGACTTGCCCAGGGTCACAAGAAGCAGCATGGACTTGAACCCAGAACCTCAGGGTGCTGAGGCTGTAGCTTTAACCACTGCACCACTCTAGAAATCGAAGTGTAGTAAAATTGAGCCAAGTAAAGAACAATCGAGCCATTGTGACATCACTGATGAGGTTGGCTCTTATTGGTGGAATGAGGCATTATGACATCACAATCTGAGCTCTAGAATGTTGCTACTTAGGATTTTAAAGGGTTTGAGGCTTGTGCAGAAGAGAATACAGCTTGCAGGAATGGGGCAGGGACAGGAAAAGAACTCGCGGGGATAGGATGGGAAAATGAGTTCCCGCGCGGGGGGGGGGAGAGGGGGGGAAGAAATCTTGTACTGAAACCTAGCAAGTAAAAAGAATAACTGGTTTGTTGCTTCAACAGTGCCCTAAGAATGAATGTGGCTCTTTGGCAGACAGGATGGACCACACAGGTCCATATCTTCCGCCATTTACCATATTACTATGTTAACTGGTAGCATTCTATAACATATGCATGTAAGTGCTGGGTATGCCCCTGACCTGTCCATGTCCCTCCTAGGTCCTTGCCCTCCCCCCCCCTTGTAATTGCATTGCTGGATTTTGCATGCTCAATTTCTAAATTCTCAACTAAAGGCAGTTGTATGTAACGCCAGTTAGACCCAATAATCAGTTAATGCAGTTAGCTAATTATTGAGTTGTTATGCGCGTAATTGGCCCTAGTCTGTAACTTACAAGCGCAACTTTGCTCGCTAAGCATCAAAATCATGCGTTCGAGTTTACACAATTAGAGGGACCTTGACTAAAACTAATGAGAAGCCAAAAACTTTCAGTGCCGGGAAGACATACATTTTTATTAGCCAAGATAAATTAAGATATTACACTGCAGCCCTAGTGATTATTCTAGAATGTTCCTTTCACAAAAAGTGAACAATACCCAATGCGTTCCTAGTCACTGGCAATATGAACGGGCCTGTCGTCGTTTTCTAAGAGAAGTTGAACCGAAAGACATACACAATGGTCTTTTGTTTGGGAGCGATAAGCACAGTTGGCATATGCCATGTGGACAATCCATGCGTTTCAAAGATCTAACCAGCAGATTAACCATCCCCCACCCTGGCATCCTGTTTGTCTTGTCTGTATAGACTGTAAGCTCTTTTGAGCAGAGACTGTCTCAATCGTGACTTTCTGCAGTACTGCGTACCTCTGGTAGCGCTGTAAGAAATAATGAATAGTAGTAGATGGCTATGATCGATCAGGGTAATTCCTGCCCCTTTGCCACAGCTATTCGTAGATTTTGGATGCGAGACCCTTCTCTTTTTTTAATCCGTGGCCTCGAGCACCGGCACAAAGCCTTTTCAGTCCCTGATGGAAGAAACCAGTGATGTATATTAGTGGCCCTCTCCTGGCCTCATCAGGATTTCTGTATGAAGCAGCATTTGTGTGCAGAGGACAGAAGTAGGACGTTGTTTGTCCACAATACAATGACACACTCGGCGGGAGACTAACCCTGCTTGTAAATTCGATTGCCCCATCTTGCAGTCCCTGCTCCATTGAATTCAGCAAGACCAGTGACCCCGTTTTTCTCTCCTGAAATCAAAGGTGGGGGGGGAAGCAAAATACTATTCAGAAGCCCTGCCAGGGGTTCTTTTATAAATCCAAAAGGAGAAGTTCTGGTGTCTTTGAGTATTTCTGATGTAGAAACATCATAGGTTCTGCTAGTTTTAAATTTAAAACAAGGGTCCTGGAGCAGAATGAGGAAACGAAGAACTTTCAGTTCTAAGCCATGTTGTTGGATGCCAGATCAAAGCCAACAACAGATATTGCACTCCCGGAGGTTGTGATAGGGCAGAACACGCTACAAGGATTCAAAGAAGGTTTGGATAAATTCCTGAAGGATAAGGGGATTGAGGGATACAGATAGAGGTAGAGATAGGCTATAGAAAGTGTACAGATAGATAGGGGGATTGAGGGATACAGATAGAGGTAGAGGCAGGTTAGGGGATTGAGGGATACAGATAGAGGTAGAGATAGGCTATAGAAAGGGTACAGATAGATAGGGGGATTGAGGGATACAGATAGAGGTAGAGATAGGCTATAGAAAGGGTACAGATAGATAGGGGGATTGAGGGATACAGATAGAGGTAGAGATAGGCTATAGAAAGGGTACAGATAGATGGGATTGAGGAATACAGATAGAGGTAGAGGCAGGTTAGGGGATTGAGGGATACAGATAGAGGTAGAGATAGGCTATAGAAAGGGTACAGATAGATAGGGGGATTGAGGGATACAGATAGAGGTAGAGGCAGGTTAGGGGATTGAGGGATACAGATAGAGGTAGAGGCAGGTTAGGGGATTGAGGGATACAGATAGAGGTAGAGGCAGGTTATAGAAAGAGTATCGATAGAAAAAAAAAAAAATGTTGTAGTTCCTTTTTTCTCCTACTGTAAACCGCGTCGAGCTCTACGAACGTGGAGATGATGCGGTATACAAACCTAAGGATTAGATTAGATTAGATTAAAGGGCCCTGCTGGGCACGAAGGACCTTTGGTCTGACCTGGCAGAAGCAACTTCTTATGTTCTTCTATTGAAAGATAGATCGACATTGGTGGCAATCGTGTCTTTGAATACGCAAGACCTCAATGTTCTCATTGTATCTAAATATGGCCTGATAAATAGGTATTTGCTGTATTTTAAATGGACATCCTTGAGGTAGCAGAATGAGAATATCAAAATCCTTATGAGCTGTCAAACCTGGTATTCAGAGGGAGCTATTTATGAAGCTGAAACGGCTCCCTCTTGCCCAGAACTAACCACCCCCACACTTCCTCTCATCTGCACACCAGATCTGTTTACGGCTGCTTATTCTTGGATATTGCATGAAATAAATTCAAAACCTGTCCCTTGATAGGCTTTTCCTTCGATAGTACGCTCCAGACAAAATGTTTACCAGGGCCATGCCCTTGCTACCAACGTGCGATCCTGACCGTGAGATCGTGGCCTGCAGAGAGAGGAGTGAATAGAGGCTGCGTCGTAGAGAAGACATAACACGGGGACAAATATGTCCCTGTCCCCGCGGGATCCATCTCCATCCCCATCCTGTCCCCACAAGTTCTGTCCCTGTCCTTCCCCCGTCTCTACAAGCTCTGTCCTCATCTGCACAAGCCTCAAACTCGCGGGGATGAAGATGGGGACAAATTTGTCCCCGTGTCTTTCTCTAGCTGCATGGAAGCCCTTGCTTTGTATTCCTGCTTCTGTTTCATCCCCTTTGGGAGGGACACGTGCCTGTGAGATATTTCTGACCCTTAGTTCTCTGTTGGTGGTTGATGACACACTCGGGAAACTTTCCGTCTTATTTACACAAAATAAAATTATATTGCCTATTATTGTTGTTTATGCTGGCTACAATCCAGAATACTGTTAGTTTAGAGATCAGATAATGAGCGTGGGTTTGAGCTAGGGCAGGGGTAGGCAATTCCTGTCCTCAAGAGCCGGAGCCAGGTCAGGTTTTCAGGATATCCACAATAAATATGCATTGAGATAGATTTGGGCCAATGAAGTGTTAAGTGACTTGCCCAGCGTCACAAGGAGTTTGCGTGGGAATCGAACTCGCAACCTCAGGGTGAAAAAAAACCACACAAAAATGGAAAATAGAATGTTTCCATTTTAAAAAAAAATAGTTTTTTCACATTCTGGGGTCACGGCGAGGTTTTGACTCACGATAAGAACCGTACCCCATCATATTTTCATTGCAAAAACTCTAATTTTTTTTTTTTTTTTTTTTTGACAAAGGGGAATTTGAGGTCTTTTCTCTTCATTGTGTCCATCAATATTATCACCATGTTGAATTTTGGATACTTGTTTGCAAGTGATTACACAGTAGTCCTCCAATTTGTTTTGACCACTTATAGAAACTTAGAAACATGATGGCAGATAAAGGCCAAATGGCCCATCCAGTCGGCCCATCCGCAGAATCCACTATCTCCTCCTTCCCTAAGAGATCTCACATGCCCGTCCCATGCTTCCTTGAATTCAGACTGAGAGCAAACTCTTGCTCCCGGTCGCTCACCTGTACAGAGAAAGAGAACCGGCTGTAGCAGTCGGACGGAACCCCTGTCGCCATAACTGAGTTTGATAAGAATGTCAAATGAGCAGAAACTGTACATCTCCTGGTAATAACTCTTGCTTTCCTTTTCCCACAGAATCAAGAGCAAGACCCCAGGTAAGACGTGATTTTGATTCTTCTCTCTCCCAAGCTCTCCTTTCATATCTGTATTTGGGATTGTACGTAAAGTTACATAAGGCTTGATGAGGCAAGGTGAGCTTTTCAGGTATGATGATCGGATGCAGAAGGTGGACACCTTTGGGAAATGGAGGGACAGGGGAGATCTGATTCAGACGTTCAACTACTTGAAAGGTATTAACGTAGAACAAAATCTTTTCCAGAGAAAGGAAAATGGTAAAACCAGAGGACATAATTTGTGAACTGGGTTGGGCACCGTTGGATACAGGATACTGGGCTGGATGGATCTTTGGTCTGTCCCAGTATGGCAGCTCTTATGTTCTTAAAATGGCTACAAGATGCTTCATTCCTGTGAAAAATCATTCTTGTAGCAGCTGAAGCACATTAGGGTTGCCAGGAAATAGTCCTATCAACTCAATGAAGTTACAGGGAAATACGTTTAAAACCAATAGGAGGACATATTTTTTCACTCGGAGAATAGTTAAGTTCTGGAACGCATTGCCAGAGGTTGTGCTAAGAGCGGATAGCGTAGCTGGTTTTATGAAAGGTTTGGACAAGTTCCTGGAGGAAAAGTCCATAGTTATTGAGAGAGAGATGGGGGAAGCCACTGCTTGCCCTGGATCGGTAGCATGGAATGTTGCTACTCTTTGGGTTTTGGCCAGGTACTAGGGACCTGGATTGGCCACCGTGAGAACAGGCTACTGGACTTAATGGATCATTGGGCTGACCCAGTAAGGCTATTCTTATGATGTTTAGAGCAGGGGTAGGAGCTAGAAGAGACACAAACTTGGCAAAAGGCACAAGACCAGGAGTTCCGCATCGCAAAGAGGGCTGAACCATGCTAGGTCAAGGAGACAGGAACTGCGCAAGGCAACAAAGCATCCTTGGTCTGTACAGCCCCCGGTTAAACTTCTCTCCGTGTTTTGTTAATAAACAGGCCTGTCTGGCTTGATATAAGGAATGAAGACTTTGCTTTCAGAATCCTAAAAAAAAAACCCAACAACTTCTGTCAAAAGCAGATTTCACTACGTACATGTGATTGATTTTCAGGCTTGAAAGTTTTGTTTTTGTCTTTGTCATATCTTCATTTATTTCTGTCTTGTTTGAGGTTTTCTTTCATTCCCAGTCCCGCCGAGTTCATTATTTCTAAGAATGAGGTGTGCACTTGTGAAAGGTGTTGTCATCACATCTGGTTGAAGCTGATAATTACAGTAAAGAAAACCCTTTCTTTTCCTGCCGGTAGCTGCAGCCTTGCTGAAGTTCCTCCTGAGAACAGCGCTTCAGATCCTGCAAAGTTTCCTTATTCAGATCCCCAAGAAAGTCTCGGCTGAACGGTGTAGGGTTTGTGGCTGCCACAGATGGCACGATGGGAAAGCCACGGTGCAACGACAGCAAAACGTGTCCATCGTAAATAGATGCCCACCCTTGACCCAGGTGGCTCTTGCCACCTGGGTTCAGCAATCAGGGGTTCAATGTTAGTACTCTGTAAACATGGGCTTCACGCCCCTCCCCCCTTAAAAAGATTTGCCAGACAAGTGTGGAAAAGACACGTTGACTTGCCTCTTCCAGATGCAATTTGCCCCCCCCCCTCCAGTACTACTATTAATAATTTCTAGAGCGCCGTACAGAGTCGCAAAGGATGCCAGGGTAAATGGCTCTGCCTATAAAGGTTTGAAGACACAAGCAACACCCATTGCATTAAGTAGAACACATCCTTTTCTTGGCGGTATCAAAAAAAGCATCTGGTTTACAATCGATTAAAAAGCATTAAAACAAATATACAGTATAAGCAATTAAAATTTATATATACAAAAAAAAAGTGGAGATTACAAGACCAAGGGGGACTAACATGACAAGAAAGAAGGAAGAAGAAATAGTAAAAATACATCAACATTTAAAACAAATTGGAAAAAAAATGTTTTCACTCAAATCATAGTCAACCTCTGGAACTCGTAAAAGCAGTTGACGAAGCTGGGTTTTCGGTTGGGTTTTTTTTTTTTTTTTTTTTTAAAAAGGTTTGCACAAGTTCCTGTAGGAAAAGTCGATAAAACGTTATTAAAAGTAGACTTGCGGAAATCCATTGCTTATCCCCTGGGAGTACACACCATAGAATTATCTATTTGGGAGGGATTCTTGTGACCTGGATTGGCTGCTGGTGGAAGTTGAATACTGGTTTGATGGCTCTTTGGTTTGACCCAGTAGTATTCTTAAATTCAAACCCAGAAAGGGCCAAAAACTTCTCCTTTCTAGAGCTGGGTGACTTGGGAACTCTGGCACTCTGCGTAGAGGCTTCTTGGAAAGCAATGTTAGCTGACCCTAGAGACAGAGAAACGTTTGTACCAAGGGTCAGCTTAAAAGGGCAAGGACTGCTCTGCAAGGCCGACTCATCTTTTCTCTCAGGCGGGGCCTAATTAACTGGGCTTTCTAAAAGGAATATTTGGGGGCAGGGGATCGCCCAACAATTACTACTTTGTTCGTAGGACTCATTTTCTGCTGAGGGAGGCATGAACTTTCACTCGGGCTTTTGTCTTAAGAAGCGCAGCACTTAGCAACTTCAGCATAATAAAAGCTTGCAGCCAGAAGGGTAAGGTCAGCTTTAAACGAAAGCCGCATCCACCATGTATTCTCAGACGCGTGCGCTGTGAATGGTACCGGTGAAGATAGGCTTCATTCTCTAATAGAGATAAAGGCAAGACATAACATAACAATCGGTGAATTTACAAAAGATAAACTATACAATTGAATGGAAGAAATTAGTTACCCAAGTATTTGGCGAATAGGTATATTTTTAGATGCTCCCTAAATTCTAAGTAAGTGCTAGAAGACCGAGCTGACTCTTATAACAGTAATTTAAAACCTATCGGCTAAGAGTTTCTCACCATGTCTTGCGGAGAGGCAAAACTTGTGTGAACCCCAGTGCATTGCCAAGGAGTGCCCTGGGGGTGAGGGATGAGGGTCTATTCCAGGGCCTCATTTGCATAGGAGGCTGAAAAGCAGGGCCATATGCGTAAAAACAGTCACTGATTGGTAGGGTAGAGGCTGGTAATGCATGCTGGTGAATGAGCAGATTTGGGAAGGGTGCAATCGGGGTCATGTCACTGTCAGACACAACTCGGGGCTTTTAGTGATTTAGGAGAGGCAATGAAGGTCACGCCAGTTCCTAAAACTGAACCATAAAAAAAAACCAATTGGTGGAAACGCAGAGCATGGCTTATGAAATAGTTTCTAATTGCTTGTGTCTGCATGCACCCACCTACGGTTACGAGATGTCTGAAAAAAACCGGGCAAGTTCTCTTTTTAGAGGACTGTCCAGGTGCATGGGGGGATTTCCAAAACCTGGCAGTTTGTCTGGATTATGGAAGGCCCTGAGCTCAGGGAAGAAGAGAGAAAGTTTGTGGGGCTGGGGGGGGGGGGAAACGGAACAAGTTGGGTTGGAATGGGGCAGGATCACATGTCCTCATTTTTTTACAGACAAAATCTGGTAACCCTATGCCCACCTGTCTGTGGTTGTATCTGCATGGCTTGTGTATCTTTGTTTTGCATTCTTATCCTTTTTGTATGTGTGTGTGGCTAGTTTGGGGGGGGGGTGCAATTTGTGCAATGGTGGGAGAAGATATGGGGGTAGAGTTGCAGAGGTTAGTTTATAGGGCGGGGTAGTTTGTGCGGTGGCTGAACAAAGTGAGGGAATAGTTCTGGCTTGGATGGTGGGACAGGTGGGATCAGTTAGGGGATTGTGGGAATTTGAGGTTTGGGTACAGATAGTAAGACGTGGGTATAATTCTAGGGGTTGGGTATTGTTTGTGTGGTAATGGGACAGTTGTGGGGGGTTTGAGAGCAGTTTATGTGGTGGTGAGGCAGTTTGAAAGATGGGGCAGTTGCAGTGGTAATTTGGGGGGGGATAGGGCAAATAATGAGGTGATGGATCAGTGGCAGAGGGCATTTTGGAGGGGTTAGGGCACTTTGTGGACTGATAGGGCCCTTGTGAGTGTTTGTTTAATGTGGTTTGGAACAGATATAGGTGGGGCTGTTGCAGGGTGGTTTTGGGGGTTGTGGGCAGTTAGGCTTGTCGGACAATTGTAGAGGTAGTTTTGGGAGTAGTATCAGCTTTGGAGAATGGGGGCAGTAGAGAACAGGGGAGAAGCTGTGTGAAAGGATAAATTCCGTGTTTCAGTGCACGTAAGAGTCTTAGTTACATAAACTGGAGCTTCTTCCATAGAAATGCATTTGGCCATTTTTTTTTTTTTGGGGGGGGAGGGCTCTATCTCGGTAACCCCCACTCCAGTTTGGCCCATTTTCAAACTTGGCCTGCCTTTTCACCAGTTTTCCCCCAATGCTAAGTCTTGTCTAATTTTCAGGGCGTTGTTTTGCCCCCCAGACGGTTGGACATTTCTCATCCCCTGTCCCGTAATTCTTTCAGATTATTTGAATTCAGCCTTCTCTTCCTCGTTCCTAGGCTGCATGGGCTTTTGCCACCGCCTGTTTTGCACTGACAGCAGGTGTTGGACTGATTTGCTTTGAAGTGCCACGGTTCATCCGGTGGCAGGTGCCGGCCAGTTTCCATGGCAACTGTGGGGTGAGAGAAGTGGCTTTGTTCCAAGAACCGATAATTAACTTGGATGAGGAGAGTTTAGAATGGTAGGAGGACGTGTGACACTAGATTATTATAGTAGAACAAGGGGGAGTTGGAGGGGGGACGGATGTCACAAATACAGACAATTTGTGAGCACACTGTCCGTCTCACTCGGTACTTGTAAAGTATTTTTGAGTACAGGTCTGGGAGTACAAACGAGCAGTAAGTTAGCAGATAGACTGCAAAGCCGATGTACTTTGTCTATTTTCCCGTCAACCCTTCTTGACTTCAAGTTGTACATAAGAATGGCCTTACTGGGTCAGACCAATGGTCCATCAAGCCCAGTGGCCAATGCAGGTCCCTAGTACCTGGCCAAAACCCAAGGAGTAGCAACATTCCAGAATCTCAAAGATTAACAAGATTTCGGAACCCCAAATAGGAGCAACATTCCATGCAGAAACCCCAAAGAGTAGCAAGATTCTGGAATCCCCAGAGTAGCAACATTCCATGCTACCGATCCAGGGCAAGCAGTGGCTTTCCCCATGTCTTTCTCCATAACAGACTATGGACTTTTCCTCCAGGAATTTGTCCAAACCTTTCTTAAAACCAGCTATGCTCTCTGCTCTTACCACATCCTCTAGCAACGCATTCCAGAGCTTAACTATTCTCTGAGTGAAAATTTTTTTTCCTCCTATTGGTTTTAAAAATATGTCCCTGTAACTTCATCGAGTGTCCCCCTAGTCTTTGTCATTTTTGACGGAGTGAAAAATCGATCCACTTGTATCTGTTCTACTCCACTCAGGATTTTGTAGACTTCAATCAAACCCTTCCTTCTCCACCTCTGAGGATCCTCTTGTGCTTGTCTTATGCTTTCTGTCCTCCCAATACCATTTTACCGCCCGCCCACACTTTTCCTCTGTGAGATCATTTCATGCAGTCTGGAAAACATACATCCTTAATTTATTCCCGAGCCAACTGAGCTCTGAGTTCAAATTATGACCCTTTGAATGAAGCTTGGTTTCCTATAATGGTAAATGGCACTTTTTCCATTAAATGATACATTCCACTTTTTCTCTCCATAGTAAAATGAATTGCAGAAAGTGGTCGGACTAAAATGTTTCGTTTTTAACAAATTAGTTCTGATTATAATTGACAATGAAGCTCTTAAAATATAAGGCATCCAGTGTGAAGCTAATGAAAGAGGGTAAGATAGAGATGAGTTGGGAAATATGAACAGCATCTCTTTGGATAGGAAGAAGTGAACATAGGCAGGGGGCCTTTTGTAAGGAAGCTATTTTCCATTCCAACCATCCCCCCCACAAATACCCAGAAATAGCTGTTTTCTGCTCCTCTGTGTCTGAAATAGGAAGAGTAACTGCATGTGAGCTACATGGACCGTGGGGGCGAATGCGATGTAGAGAATGAAATGGGGACAAATTTTTCCCCATCCCCGGGGAACTCATTTTCCCGCCCTGTCGAGTTATTTTCCTGTCCCATCCTTGCAAGCTCTGTCCTCATCTGCACAAGCCTCAAACCCTTTAAAATCCTAAGTAGCACCATTCGAGAGCTCAGATTGTGATGTCATAATGCCTCATTCCACCAATGCCTAAGAGCGAACCTCATCAGTGATGTCACAATGGCTTCATTATATACTTGGCTCACATAAGAACTATCAATTCTGGGACAGACCGAAGGTTCATCAAACCCAGTATTCTGTTTCCAACAGTGGCCAACTCAGGTCCCAAGTACTCAGCTAGATCCCAAGTAGTAAAACAGATTTTATGCTGCTTGTCCTAGGAATAAGCAGTGGACTTCCCCAAGCCATCTCAATAATGGCCTATGGACTTCTCTTTTAGGAAATTATCCAAACCTTTTTTTAAACCCTGCTAGGCTAACTGATTTCACCACATTCTCTGGCAGCAAATTCCAGGTTTAATGACACGTTATGCAAAGAAATATTTCTCCAGTTTCTTTCAAATCTACTACTGTTACCTAAACAACCGCCTAAACCATTACCGCTCATCCAGATCAAGAAGAACTCAAAACCTATTCACCTTCCCACCTAATAATGGAACCCATCTTAAGAAACTATACGACAGCCTTCTAGCGACACAGGCAGCAAAAATTGACCCCACAATCACCAAACTAATGATCCATACAACAGACATCAAAGTGTTTCGAAAAGAAATCAAAACATTTCTATTCAGAAAACACGTCATTACCAACTAATATCCTCCCTTTATGCACAAGCTCTCCCTCGATAGAATAACACATTAATTCAATTCTTAGAACCTTTCCTATCATACATACTCTGATTCCTATATAAACATTTTCCACACTATCCAATAAACTTCTTACGTCATTATTAGGTAACTTCCAATCTGTAAACCGTATATACTGATAATCTCCACTATATTCTGTTATCACTTGATTCCCTTGATATGTAATTCTCAAAATTGAATCCTCTACCACACCATGTAATGTACACGAATCACTGTTATGTAATTTATCTAGATAATCTTTATAACGCAATTCTTTTGGTAATTCCTATAATTTGTATTCCGCCTTGAACAATATATAATGTATAATGTATTCGAAATTAATTTTCCTATGAACTGTTTTCCTACCTTCTTCTACTCTGTTTATAACCTAACTAATTTATTTTTCTCAAGTACTTTAGCAAGAATGTGAGCCTTTGGGACAGTCAGGGAACTCTAAGTACTTTCTCTTCATCTTAATTAATCTTACGGTACAGCGGTATATAAGAAATAAAATTATTATTATTATTACTTAGTAGCTCCATCGCACGCCCCCTAGCCCTAGTGTTTTTGGAAAGAGTGGACAAACAATTCTCATCTACCCTTTCCACTCCACTCATTATTTTAGAGACCTCTTAGAGAATGACACGGGGAAAAAATCTGTCCCCGTCACCGCCCCGTCACCGGCCCACCATCCTCTGCACCGCCCCGTCACCGCCGTTTCCTTCACCGCCCCGTCACTGTCACCGCCATCCCTTTCACCGCCCCGTCACCGCCACTGCCATCCCATTCACCGCCCTGTCACCGTCCCCGCTGCATCCATTTTCCGTTTTCATCCCCTTGGCCCAGAATCCTTTTCCCTTTCACTCCCTCCTTACAGTTTGAGCCGGGAACACGGGTGATCGCACGGTCCTCGCAGCCCCCACCCGCCTGCCCAATCGATCGTAGTGATTAGCCAGCTCTCTCCCTTCTCCTCACCTTAGTTTGCAGGCTTTCTTTTTCAGCGACCTGCACGCTTTCCCAAAGAGCCGCACACGCGCGGCTGCTCAGTGTTCAATCTTCTGCTCTGCTGCAACTTCCTGTTTCCGGTTGCGTCAGAGCAGAAGATCGAAACTGAGCAGCGGCGGGTGCGTGGCTCTCTGATAGCGTGCGGGTCGCCGAAAAAGAAAATCTACAAACTAAGGTGAGGAGAAGGGAGAGAGCTGGCTAAACACTAGAATCGATTGGGCAGGCGGGTGTGAGCTGCGGGGACCGCGCGATCATTCATGCCTCACTGCGGGGACAAGACCCATTCACCGCCCCGCGGGCGGTGAATGGCCTTGTCCCTGTCGCCGCAGCGACTGCTAGTTTTCTTCCCCGTTTTCGGCGGGTGACCCGCGGCTAAAATGCGGTGGCCGCGGGTAAACCGCCACCGTGTCATTCTCTAAGACCTCTATCATATCGCCCCTAAGCTGTCTCTTCTCCAAGCTGAAGAGCCCTAGTCACTTTAACCTTTCCTCATAGGGAAGTCGTTCCATCCCTTTCACCATTTTTTGTTGCCCTTCTCTGTACCTTTTCTAATTCCGCTATATCTTTTTTTGAGATACGGTGACCAAAACTGCACACAGTATTTGAGGTGCGGCCGTACCATGGAGCGCTACAAGGGCATTATAACATTTTCATCTTTGTTTTCCATTCCTTTCCTGATAATTCCTAACATTCTGTTTGCTTTCTTAGCTGCTGATAAGCTAAAATTCTGTGGAAAAAGTCATTTGTAAATACAGCCTTTTACTGTGGGAAACGTAAATATAGTAAGTTTATGTAATGTTGGCTTTCTGTCTGGAAATTTAAAATGTTCGACGCAATACGTTGGCACCAGGCCATGCGATGTCTTATAACAAATACGGACCTTTTTTTAAAAAAAAAAAGTATCCTCGCTTCTATTGGGAGCCAGTGTAACATCCGATAATAATTTATCACATGATTGGATTTTTTCCAAATTAAAAATAATCGAACTGCTGTATCATGAGTTTCCTGTTGCTGAGTTGGGAGATAGTGAAATGATTAAAAGCTGGGGGGGAGGGGGGAACGACGACAATATGTCAAGCTGTATCTGCTGGACTCCGCCGGGGGTGAATCTTTTCATAAAAGTGGTTAATAAATCCTAATTTAAAAAAAAAAGAAAGAATTGCAATCCCATTCTGAAGTTGCATTTATTGACGGGAGTGTATAATGTGTCAAACCTCTTAATATCCAATGGCGGTTTTTCAGCTGTAGCAGCAGCGAAGCGGTTCCCCTTAATATCCAATGGCGGTTTTTTAGCTGTAGCAGCAGCGAAGCGGTTCCCCTTAATATCCAATGGCGGTTTTTCAGCTGTAGCAGCAGCGAAGCGGTTCCCCTTAATATCCAATGGCGGTTTTTCAGCTGTAGCAGCAGCGAAGTGGTTCCCCCCCTCCCCCAGTGGTGCCTGAAACATACTGCAGATGTGGAACTCACTGCATGAAAGTTATAATTGGCATTCATTTATCATTCACCTGACCTTATGGTGAATTATGTTCTCTGTGCATTTATAATCAAGCAGCAGAACATAGGTGAAAGACAGAGGCCCTCGAATCTTTCAAAATTATAAATAAATGCATGAGATGTTTCAGCACAGAGGTCATGATATGAGACTCCAAGGGGATGGACTTGGGAGAAACATCAGAAAATACTTCTTCACGGAGAGGGGGGTGGATTTGTGGGGGGTGGATCTCGGGGGAGAAACAGAATTCAGGTAAGCCTCGGACAAGCGCAGAGATACCCACTTTTTGACGATGAAACGGGAAAGAGAAATCAACTAGCATAGAGCCAAGGAAGAGGACTGGGCAAATTGGCTGGGCCGCAGGGTCGGATTCATTTTCCGCGCTTGTGTGGTCCTTGCAGGATTCTTGGAGGTCAGGATGAATTTGCTAGAACCAGAAAGTTCACCGTCTGACATTCTGTGAAATCGCAAGAAATGCAAACTCTGGGAGCTTCGCTGCTTATTGATAGCTGAGCACTGATGGCAGCTAGGAAGCCCAGAATTGCTTTACTTAAAGATTATGTAGTCTTAGAGCAACTGATGTCCACCTCCTGAGCAGCGTGGCAAATGGTGGGTTAATAAAGCTCTCCTGCCCGTCTGTCTTTTTCCAGCCTTTGCCAAAAGAGAGAGCAGATTCCTAGTGACTTTGGGAGGGAGGTGATTAATGCTTCAGTTAGGGGCACTTGACTGACAAAATAATTACTCTGAAAATGTAATTTTCCTTGAGCATTAGAGGTGATGCTATTTCAAGGAGCCTTCATTATCTGTGCTTCTTACCAAGACTCGTAATGCCAAAACATCTGGGATAGCATTCATCGGGGTCTTTGTCATGCAGAATTGAATGTGTATCTGGATTTTAGTCACTGGAGGGTAAAAATGATTTTCCTCAATCTAATGGAAATTGAATTGCAGAACCTTGGAATAAAAACTGATCAAACCTAAAGTTTATTATGAGAGAAAAGACAGTAGGGCTATATTAAACAAATCCCCAAAAGGTGGAGCGTGAAGCAGACAAAGTATTTATACCGATTATTTATTTTAGGTATTTATATACAGCCTATTAAACTTATCTAAGTGGCTTAGTCAGGTACGCAAGCGTTTTCCCTATCTGGCCTGGTGGGCTCAGCTAGAGGATTGAGTGGCTTGCTGAAGGTCACAAAGAGCAGTGTGGGATTTGAACCCACAACCTCAGGGTGCTGAGGCTGTACCTCTAACCACTAGGCCTTTCCTCCTTTACAACCCCTAACCACAATTATTTGTGTGTTAAACCATTCAGATGATTCTTGTGTCCCCTCTCCTGTGCCCTTGGGGAGGGATAAGGCTGAGGGGCTACCGAGACCGGTCACAACTGAGGTCCGCTACCTGTGGGGTTTTGCCCTCATTCTACCACCCACACAAATAGGAGGTGCAAAGCCAGTGTGCACTTCTGGTACCTGTAGACCGTGTAGGGCAATTTCACAAGGAAACTGTGTGGAGAGATTATCTTCAAACAAGAGCCAGCAGAAATTGTCTGTAAATGGAGTCTGCTGAGGCGGCAGCTGGGGAGGGGGGGCTCTCTTTGTGAGATAAGCAGGCGAAGCCTGGCAGCTGCTCTGTGCTCAGCTCCCTATCAGCAACCCTCGATTGCAGGGTTTTATTTAATTATCAGTTATTGTAAAGTGTCCTGGATAAAGTGCCATGTAAATATGATAAATATGTTTTTGAGTGTTGCAGAAATCTCTCCACCGGGAAGTAGAGTAGATCATATTTGGGCTGGCCGCTGGACAGTCCTGATATTGACTGGGTAGAGATCAATGACTTAGTATTAACCGGCAACCCCAGAAGAATGCACAGAACTGCAGCATATAAACATAGTAACATAGTAGATGACGGCAGATAAAGACCCGAATGGTCCATCCAGTCTGCCCAACCTGATTCAATTTAATTTTTTTTTTTTTTTCTTCTTAGCTATTTCTGGGCGAGAATCCAAAGCTTTACCCGGTACTGTGCTTGGGTTCCAACTGCCGAAATCTCTGTTAAGACTTACTCCAGCCCATCTACACCCTCCCAGCCATTGAAGCCCTCCCCTGCCCATCCTCCTCCAAACGGCCATGCACAGACACAGACCGTACGAGCCTGCCCAGTAACTGGCCTAGTTCAATCTTTAATATTATTTTCTGATTCTAAATCTTCTGTGTTCATCCCACGCTTCTTTGAACTCAGTCACAGTTTTACTCTCCACCACCTCTCTCGGGAGCACATTCCAGGCATCCACCACCCTCTCCGTAAAGATCATTTGTCACAGGGACTTTCTTCTAAGATCTTGCGCACTTAGGAGGCTTTGGCAATTTCTACCAAGCGTTGGAGCAGGGACTTCAGTACACACCTTCGAGCTTCTGAGGTTTATGCCTCAAAGCTTCAGCGCCATTGCCAGGAAAATGTTAACTTTAAATCAGATTTTGCCCTGTCCATGAGTGAGAACAGACTGAAGTGTCTGAGGCCAGCAGTAAACTTTTGGATGGCAATGTCCAATTCTCCATCTCTCTGCACACACAATTGATAGCCTTAATTTGACATTGCCTTTTGGCAGGGCGTCCCAGGGTTTATCTGCAAAGCGGGCAGGGTGATAGCAGCAGCTGGCCACAGAAGCACTTGTCAACAAAAAAAACCACATTTTTCTTTGCTGCTGAGAACTTAAGAAGTGCTCTTAGTTAATTTAATGACGCTGATTTCAGATCTGTAATTGAAATTTAGCTAGCACGTCGGATTCCTGAGATACTGATTTTTTTTTTTTTAGACAGTTTGCCATATCGGCACAATATTGCTAGTATGAAGTATGTCCCACCATACTTGTGTTAAGGAGTTTACGCTGAAAACAAACACGAAGACAATAAGGAGACATGTTACAGCATAGATTTGCGTCTCTCTTAACTCACACACAAGTGATGTCGGCATGTTCAGAAATGTTTGAGACACTTGCTTTTAATGCTTGTGCAATATAATTTGTCTCTCTTTGCAAGAACCAACAACAGTCTCCCATCGTACTGGGATTGAACTTTTCCCTGATATCTGCTTTCCACACCTTGATATCTTCATTAAATCTTTCCCCGTGCTCATCGCTGGCATCACCAAGATTGGGTGAGAAGAAGTCGAGGTGAGAATGTAAGAAGTGCGTTTTAAGTGACCTTCTGGCACCCATTAGCTGATTTGCTGTCAGCATGTCCTCCACAAGCTCAGCATAATTCTCTGATCTGTGATTACCAAGAAAATTCTGAACAACCAGCACGAATGCTTCCCATGCTGCTGATTCAGCTGGTTTCAGCTTCTGTTTGAATGCAGGGTCAGTTCATGGATTTTGGGTCCAACAAAACCACCTTCTTTGATTTTGGCTTCACTTTTCTCGAAACCAAACGTACGATGAAATTAAAGTAGATAGATTAGAACTGCTAATCAATGCAATGGATGTGCTTGTTTTTGAGGGCAAATTGACTCAAAATGTGGCTTGATAGTCAACAAGCAAACATGCATTTCATCATCCATCATCTGCAGTCATTCTCTTTTTTTTTTTTTTTTTTTTAGATTTAATTTCTGTCAGAGCCGAAAATCCAAGTTCGCAAAGATACGAAGATCCAAACGGTAGCAAAGCCTTGATTGTCTTGTTGCTCCAATAAAATTATTTGTCATTACTTTTCAAGGACCAATCACATCAAAGAATGCTTGTCCGGGCGGTTGCATCCTTACGCACACAGATGCTCATAACATTGACAGACTCTTGCGTATGCGACGTACATGTCTATGAAGGGAATTTTTTTAAATAATGTAAAATTCTGGAATTTCTTGATGCACAGCAGGAATCTCTTCAGGGTCCACCACTGTGCCGAGGCACACAGTTTGAGAGACCGGCGGCAGTTATGCTCTGTAGCTAACAGCTGGTATACATCTTTAGCTGGCCATGAATAGCTGACAAAAAGCAGCGAAGACTTATGCCACATCTACTGAGGCACTAGAGACCCTTTTAAAATGTAAATGATAAATGATCTCTGCTAGAAACAGCTTCTGCCAGCCCCAGCATCCCAGCCTTTTGTTTGGGAAGTGTGGCAGTGGAATAACTTCACATGCCATTAGCTGCCACATTGCTTACCAGTGTGGCAAGCCAGTCACTCCTTTTTCGAACATCTGCCACCCAATTTTGTCTTTTTTTGTTTTTTCCCAGCCTTCCGCAGATCAGAGAGCATTGAGCGGCTGAGCGACAATAGCCGTGACAGATGGATGGGAGGGAAGACCTGGACTGCACAGAGCCAATAGAACAAGGACAATGTAGAGAAGAGAACTGTGTGGAGGTTCACTCCCCCCCCTCTCAATAGGATATCTTCAATAAAATAGCAATGAGCCGTGTTCAGAATGTTCTGCTGAATTCCTGCCTCTTTCAGAGACAGCACCAGCAGTCAGTGCACCCAGGAACATTGGGCCAAGATCTCTGCATCTTCCCTGCTTAAATCCTCTGCTCCTAGGTATTCGTGGAGCAGGATGCATGCAGATGAAACACATAGTTAAGCAGCAGAAGTAGTGGCCGTCCGCTTTCCTGTCCCACAGCCCCTGATGTACTGAAGACAAAAGGAACAGAGAAAGCATGTGAACCAAATCGGGCCATTACTAATCCGTGATGAGGAAAGGATATGACATAAGAACATAAGAATAGCCATACTGGGACAGAACGAAAGTTCATCAGTTTCAAACAGTGGCCAACCGAGGGCCCAAGTACCTGGCAGAAACCCAAAGAGAAACAACATTCCAGAGCTGAGATTATGATGTCATAATGCCTCATTCCATAATGCCTAAGAGCCAACCTCAGCAGTGATGTCACAATAGCTTCATTGTCCTATACTTGGCTCAAATAAGAATAGCCATACTGGAACAGACTGAAGGTCCATCAAGCCCAGTATCCTGTTTCCAACGGTGGCCAACCTAGGTCACAAGTACCTGGTAGAAACCCAAAGAGTAGCAACATTCCAGAGCTGAGATTGTGATGTCATAATGCCTCATTTCACCAATGCCCAAGAGCCAAACTCACCAATGATGTCACAATGGCTTCATTGTAAGAACATAAGAATAGCCTTATTGGGTCAGACCATCAAGCCCCGTAGCCCGTTCTCACGGTGGCCAATCCAGGTCACTAGTACTATACTTGGCTCAAATAAGAACAAAAGAATAGCCACATTGGGATAGACCGAAGGTCCATCAGTTTCCTAACAGTGGCCAACCCAGGTCCTAAGTACCTAGTTAGATCCCAAGTAGTAAAACAGATTTTATGCTGCTTAACCTAAGAATAAGCAGTGGATTTTTGGTCAAAAATGACCTGTGGACTTCTCGTTTAGGAGATTATCCAAACTTTTTTTTTTTTAAACCTAAAGAACCTGAAGGCCTTAGACCCCCAGCTGTTCACTGGTTTATTTTGGGTTTTTCACATCACTTTTTTTCCAACCGGGGATCTCCTGTTCTTATACCAAGCTTTCTTGAGGTCTGATACCACTTGTGTTATCACCATCTCCGCAAGAAGGCCATTGCCTGCATCCACCACCCTTTCTTGCCGTGAAGAAGGATTTTCTATTGTCAGTCCCAAGTGCTCCTTAATATCATGGCCTCTTGTTCTACAGAAGGGGTGTCAGAGTCCCTCCTCAAGGGCCACAATCCAGTCGGGTTTTCAGGATTTCCCCAATGAGTATGCATGAGATCTATTTGCATGCAAAGCTTTCATTGTACGCTAATAGATCTCATGCATATTCATTGGGGGAATCCTGAAATCCCAACTGGATTGCGGCCCTCGAGGAGGGACTTTGACACCCCTGTTCTACAGCCTTCTTTCCTCTGAAGGTTTGTTTTCAAGTATTTGAACAGGTCAGGTCTTTCTCGCATCTTCACCCTCTTCCACATATCTCCTCTCCATTAAGGAGTACATATTTAAGTCCTTTGTTTGCAAATCGTGTCTTTCAGTGTACACCTAAACTGGCCTTTCTCTGGAGCCCGGTTTAAGTCAACCTTTTTTCCTCCTTTTTTTTTTTTTTTTGGGGGGGGGGAAAGTTACCTTGGTTTATATTTGGGTCAGTTTATATTTGAATATATACGGTATGTTAAAAGAGGTTGCATTATAGCTGAGAGAAGAGCATGAACCGTATTACCAGATGAGATTTATATTTCTTTTCCTTTTTTTTTTCATATCTTATTTATAAAAACTTTAAAATTATTACGGTATATCACGTCAATAACTTCAATGATAAGAAAAATCTGAAATAATCTCAGGAGAAAAGAATTTAAAGGCAATATAATACTAACATTCAGCCATAACTGAAGTAATAACAATTGCAAGATACAAAGAAAACCCAAAATCAGGATATTAAAAATTACCCTCTAACACCCTTCAGCCCGTGACACAAAGCTCAGGAGACTCGAAATTGAACTTAACATAGTAGATGATGGCAGATAACGACCCGAATGGGCCATTCAGTCTGCCCAACCTGATTCAATTCAATTTTTTATTTTTTTTTTCTTCTTAGCTATTTCTGGGCAAGAATCCAAAGCTCTGCCCGGTACTGTGCTTAGGTTCCAACTACTGAAGTCTCTGTCAAAGCTCACTCCAGCCCATCTACACCATCCCAGCCACTGAAGCCCTCTCCAACCCATCCTCAACCAAACGCCCATATACTGTACAGACACAGACCGTGCAAGTCTGCCCGGTACTGGCCTTAGTTCTTCAATATTTACTATTATTTTCTGTTTCTAGATCCTCTATGTTCATCCCACGCTTTTTTGAACTCTTTCACCGTTTTCCTCTCCACCACCTCTCTCGGTAGCGCATTTCAGGCATCCACCACCCTCTCCATAAAGAAGAATTTCCGTACATTGCTCTTGAGTCTCCCACCCCTCAACCTCAAATTATATCCTCCCATGCTTCCAAAAAGTCTATCGACTGTTATGAAACAAAAAATAAATTAAGACGTGTTCTGAAAGGATACCACACACAAACAAGGAAAGAGATTTATAGTTCATTAGAATACAACCGAAAATAGGCCAATCGGTGCAACTACACTTTTCCTATTGATACCATAAGCGATTGGAGACTTGTCCGAGACATCCAGTCCATGTCCTGGAGGTTGCAGAGCAGATAACGTGTATTCATGGCTGCCCCTTTGCCCTCTTCTCTTTCTGTTCCAGACCCAATTCGTCCTTTTTTCTGGAGCCATATGGTAAGTCTACCCCCACATCGCCCTCCAGGCAAAACTGTATTCAGTTTTAGTTGAACTGGTATCTCTCAAATGTCTGAGCATAATATTTTTGAATTAATCACGCTATGGCTTCAGCTTGTTCAAGGACAGTTCTGTGGTGGGTCTTATCTGACTATGACACACGTCTCACTAGGTGTGTGTGGGGGGAAGGGGGGAGAGAGTATCTCATTAATTGAGGTGAACTGCAGTATGAAAAGCAGGACCTAAAGTCCTCTGTTTAATTGAGCTGTCCTCCTGTGGGATGAGCATACAAAGTTAGCAGTAATGAATTGCACTGCCCCCCTCTACTGTGAATCCTGGGGAGGTGTGATTCAACGTTCTTAGGTTAGGAATTTGCATAGGATTGGAATTGCTAATTCCCTGATTAATTCCTGATCCTCACTACAAAATTAAAATCCAGTATCGCTAAACAAACAGGCATGCTTTAAATCCTCTCTAAACCCTAAGTGAGATATTTAGAGAACTACTCGTCAAGCTGCAGAGTTTCACCCTGAACGAGTGGAGGGGCATTTTCGATAGGACTTATAGGTCTAAGGTTGGACATTTAGGGCAGGACATCCACAAACCCAGGAGGAAAAAATGTTCATTTTCAAAGCTGTCTTATTTTTGAAAATGATCTAGGTATAAGTTTTGGTTCTTAGGTCATCTTCCTTTTTTGGCTATTTTTCATAAATAAAAACGTCCACGTGAAAAACGCACAAGTTTTGTAGACGTACCCAACTACCTTGTCTGATTGCGGCAGAGAAATCCCCATCAGCTGAGCCGGTTTCGGGGATTCCTGCTGACTCAGCTGATGGCAAGTCCTCAGTGTGCTTGCTTTTTTTTTTCTCCCCATCTCTGGGTGGTGGGAAGGGGTCATGACCACTATGGTCTAAGTCCTGGCATGTAGGCTGTCCAGCTTTGCAGTGTCTGATCCTGCCCATCGAAACTGCTTTTCACATCCACAGCAGCAAAGCTTTGAAGTCAACAAAAAGGCTCTATATCACACTGAGGACCTGCACAGCCAGGAATAAAAAGTGCTTTCCCTTCACTGACTCCTTGAGGGGTGTGGACTTAGGGATTAAAAAAAAAAAAAAAGACACCTAGCCCCACCCCTTTCTTCCCCAGCAATCCCACCTCCAGCTCCGCCCTGTTTCATCCCCCAGCCAAACCTCCCGTCTCCTTCCCCGAGGTCTGGAGTAGAGAATGACACGGTGACAAAATTCATCACCGTTCCCGTCCCCGCAGATAACCGCGGGAAATAATCCCATGTCATTTTCTAGTGTCTGTTTCAACCTCATTCCTTCTACACCAGCATTCTTCAAAGCAAAGCTTGTGGGTCAGTGGTTGTGGCCATTCATACTCTGATTCTTCCCTCTCTCCTTAAAGAATGGCATGAAGATGGTTTACCTCAGTTATCCGCGGGGACGGGAACGGTGATGAAATTTGTCACCGTGTCATTCTCTAGTCTGGAGGACTTGTGGACATCGACACAATGACATCACATGCATGCATGCATGTACGACATCATCACGTCGACATGCGCAGAGGGCCTCCAGATGCGGCCCTGAGCTTGGGGATTTCCAAAACCTGGACAAACTGCCGGGTTTTGGAAATCCCTCTGGGCACCCGGACCATCCTCTTAAAAGAGGCCATGTCCGGGTTTTCTCCGACATCTGGTAACCCTAGTGTGGACCCAGCAGTAGACACAGAGCTGGAGAAAAGTGGGTGGGAGCAGAAACTTCAGATGTGACTAACTGCAGCTCAAGGGAAACCACCCATACCCCCTGTGCATTTTCATTCATCTGCATCGCCTTTTCCAGCCCAAACTTACTGTACATTTGGAAAGGTTTTCCTGCAGCGCTTCCAGACCTGACAGTTTAAAAGTATTTGGTTTCGTAACAGAAATTTTTTTTTAAAAAGAAATTTTTTATTTATTGAAAAGATTTCTTAACCGCCTATACCTAGGCAGTTTTACAAGTAAAAACAGGAAAAAAACAAAATTTACACAAACCACAAACATTTCAAATCATCCATAAAGAACAATTTTTTACAGCGCCTATACAGAAACCATGATGATCTAGAATCATCATTCATCGAAACTGGTGGTCTGAACTTTTCAATTAGAGCAAGTGAGGGTTTGAATTTCCAGAACTATGATATTTGCACACAGTCCAAAATGTCCTGAAACTAGGGACTGGTCGGAATCCCTGGGGCAGATTTCCACGGGCTCGGCATTTTGTGAGAATTTTTGTGGTAGCGCGAGAAGATTCGGTCTCTGGAGGCATTTGTGCAGACTCCTTTTTTTTTTTTTTTTTTCTCTCAACCTGTTCTGGTGGTCTGTAGAGCGTGGTAGGAGAGTCCCTGGGGTTCTAGTTGATACATTCTTTTCCCGTGTTTATACGTTTTGCCATAGCTCTTCAAGGCTTTGCCCTGCCACGGGGCACTGTAAAGCCCTGGCACCAGGAGCAGATGAGAACGGCAGTCACTGAGTGGTTCGAAGGCCGGCTCTTTCAACCACTCATCACTCCTGTCTCGCCCCATCGCTTCTGTCAGGATTTAGTGCCGTTTCATCATATGTCACCTTGTACGTACAGGCGCCACCTCCATCATGTCATGTTAAACCAATAAAGCATCTCTATACATCTCAACGTGTCCTCTTTCTGTGACAGAAACATTTCCTAGGGGGGGGGGGAGGAGCTGTCTCTCTAGCTTTACCTGTTGAAAGAACGCTACAGATTTCAAATAAAACAGGAAACCTCAGGCAGAGGCTGGGGTTTGGGTACAGTTCCTTCCCTATCATGATGTACTAACATGAGGACCTATTTCTTGTTTGTGATAGGGTTTTTTTTTCGTTTGTTTATTTGTTACGATTTACGGGGGTTTGTTGTTTTTTTTTTTGTTTTTTTTTTTAAAGAAATTTAACCAAGATGCTACACAAGAATAAACCAGACACAGGCAATTTCAGCAGTAAAAATATTAAAATACGCTGGCTTTTACAAAACCGTGGTAGAGGTTTCTACCACGGGCCGGTGAGGTAAATGCTCCGATGCTCATAGAATTGCTGTTAGCGTCGGAGCATTGACCTCGCCGGCCCGCAGTAGAAACCGCGACCGCGACTTTGTAAAAGGAGCACACAGTATGCTACTTACAATGTACATTAAAGTGTCTTAATAGACACCCAGGGTGTAAGCGGAGGTGGAATACCCAGACGGATTAGATAGAGTAACAGGAGTTAGTTAGAAATAAGTGTGAGTGGCTTAAGGAGAAACTACCGCTTGCGATTGATACAAAACTCTGCCGTACGTCTAATTTTTGGATTAAAAAAGGGCAGATCATGTAAGAATGTTGTTTAAGCTCCGATGTTTATATTATAAGGGGATGCAAGGTATGGCCCCAGGGTACCTAGTGGACCATTTTAATTTTTCTAGCGTTTGACGTTCCCCGCGTATATCAATAATCTTTGATTTTCTGTCGGCTTTCATTTCGAGCAGTTATTTGGGGCTCCGTTCTCCGCGGACTTTTTTCTTTCTTCCACATCGTATATGAATTTTAGAAAACTAAAAACCTACTTATACGAAAAAATTGTTTTTATCATTGACAATACATACTCTAAAGTCGCTGTTCGATGTCCAGCTTTCTTAATGAATTGTTAACCGCAAGGATCCACACGCTTTTGCAATATATAAATGCAACGTTAGGTTATGCCGGAAAATGATTTCATCTAGAGTGGGAGTAGATACCGTGTTTCCCTGAAAATAAGCCCTAATCGCCAGCAGCAGCAGCGCTCCCTCCCCCCCCCCCCCCAAATCCCCTTCCGTCTGATCCATCTCTCCCTCCCATCCGAACCACGAGACTAAATGTACCTTCAAACCGGCAGCAATGTAGACAAGCTCCTTTGTGGCAGTTGCAGCAGAGGAACGGCCCAGGCCGCGAAGGAGCCTGTCTACATTGCTGTCGACGCTGCCGGATTGTTATAAGGTACATTTAGGGCTCCTTTTACTAAGCTGCAATAGCGTTTTTAGCGCACAGGATTGCCACGTGCACTAGATGCTAACACCAGCATTGAGCTGGCGTTAGTTCTAGCCATGTAGCACGGGTTTAGCAATTCTGCGCTTGCTCGAAACTCTTATTGCAGCTTAGTAAAAGGAGCCCTTAGTCTCACTGTTCGGATGGGAGGGAGAGATGGGTCGGCGGGGAGGGATAGAAAGATGCTACACGAGGGGATGGGAGGAAGGGAGGGATAGAAGCTGCAAAGGATGGGAGGGAGGGATAGAAGCTGCAAGGGTTCTGCTGCACAAGGGGATGGGTGAGATGGGAGGAAAGATGCTGCACATGTGGGGGAGAGAAAGACAATAGGGTGGAGGAGAGGCAGGGAGAAAAATAAGACCTACCCCGAAAATAAGACCTAGTGCCTTTTTTGGGCCCAAAATTAATATAAGACAGTGTCTTATTTTTGGGGAAACACAATAGCTGGTTAACTGTTGGCAAAAAGTCTTAACTTTTCCTCAGCATCCAGGTTTCTGCAATTTCACATTTTAACCTCCTGTAGTTTGGTTTGTCAACTCATTTTCAGAGATGAGCGAGTCTTAGGGGCCCTTTAACTAGACTGCAGCCAAAAAATAAAAAAAATTGTACCACTGGGCTCGCTGAGGCATCCCATAGTAATTTTGCCATACACGCTACAAAATTCCAATTAATTTTTTTGGCACAGGGGGCGTGTCATGGGTGGTGAGTGGGCTTGCCTGAGCAAATCAGTTAGTGCATCAGCTGATAAATTCAGGTTCAGTGCAAGTAGGGTTACCAGATTTGTTAAAAAAAAAAAAATAGAGGACACGTGGCCTTACCCCTCAAATAAAGATCTTCCCTCTTCCCCAAGTCCGGGCCGCGTCTGGAAGGCCTCCGAGCATGCGCGGATGCGACGCAGTGACAGCTGCCGCCTTCTCTTGGTAGCTTCACGCATCTGTACCACAGTCACTCTGTACCAGACTGCTGCCCACCTCCTCCTGCTTGTGCCTCCCTCTCGAGTAGCCTGGCATAGACATTTCCAACGCCCTGGCCCATTTCCTTTATTTATGTATGTATTGGTAGCTTGGCATAATTACCCTACTACAATACTACCATTTATTATTTCTATAGCACTACCAAATACACCACAGCACTGTTCATTAAACACTCAAGAGACGGTCCCTGCTCGAGTGAGTTTACAATCTAAGTTATAACAGATACACGACATAGGGTGCATCAATGGTGCTACTGTACCCAGGGCAGGATTAATTCGTTGAGGGCCCCTAGGCACACAAGTACACTGGGCCCCCCTGTCCCGCCCCACCCCAACGTGCGCCCAGGCGGAAACAGGAAGCTGCATCGGAGGGAAGCTTTGGGCGCACAATTACAGTTCTTGTTGCCTTTCTTACCCGCGTTGCTTGCTTGATTTACTTTCCGTCGATGGGGGTGGGGCCCGCGTCGCCGATCGGGGGGGGGGGGGTGTCTTGCGTTGCCGATCGATGCTGGAGGGGCCCATCGCCGTTTGGAAAAAACAATGTTGATGCCTTCCTTCGTCGGGCCTCCCCTGACCATTTCAGGCACATGCCTACTTGGCCTACTGGTTAATCCTGCCCTGACTGTACCCGTACCTTTGTGCGCACCACTGTCCACTGCATCTGTCCCAAGTTTAAACTCAGGGCTCCTTTTACGAAGCTGCGTTAGCGGTTTGACACGCGCAATAGCGCACGCTAATTTGCCGGCCGTGCTAGCTGATACCGCCTCCTCTTGAGCAGGTGGTAGTTTTTCGGCTAGCGCGGGGGTTAGCGCGCGCTAGAAAGTTGCGTGCGATAAAGGAGCCCTCAGTCTAGATATTAGACCCTTCCCCCCTATTCTCTTTCCTAACGACAGTGTTTCTTCTTCCACCCTCGGCTCTTAAATCCACCCCCCCCCCCCCCCAGTTCTGAGCGTATTAATTGCCTCCTACGCTGCTAAGTCTTGTGGGACTTATCGCTTAAACACTGCGTAGACGAGTCACACAACAAGAGAACAAGGAAACTAATTAGCATATAAAGAGAACTGTAAAAGTAGCAGTCTATTTTTGGAACCCTTATTAACCTCCTCCTCAACCCCCCCCCCCCTCTCAATGTGAATGGTGTTGAGCTGAGGCGCTTCCGTTTTTCTCTGTGTATCAAGAACCTTGGCGCTGCCTCTTTCTTTTTTTTTTTATAAACGGCATGGCCACCTGAATTTCCTGGCATGGAACCAGTACATTAAACCTTCGACAACTCTTGACTTCTACTGATATTACACAGAGAGGGGACATGATCGAAACGTTCAAGATAATGAAGGGAATAGACTTCTTAGGTAAAGTTAAAAGGGGATAGATTCCGTACAAACATAAGGAGGTTCTTCTTCACCCAGAGAGTGGTGGAAAACTGGAACGCTCTTCCGGAGGCTGTCATAGGGGAAAACACCCTCCAGGGATTCAAGACAAAGTTAGATAAGTTCCTGCTGAACCAGAACATACGCAGGTAAGGCTAGTCTCAGTTAGGGCGCTGGTCTTTGACCAGAGGGCCGCCACGTGAGCGGACTGATGGGCACGATGGACCACTGGTCTGACCCAGCAGCGGCAATTCTTATGTTTAAAATTTTTTGTCCTGGATCTAAAGTACTGGTAAATATAACCTTAGTTCCAGGACAGCACCTGCCCCCCTTTTAACAAAGCTGCGTTAGGCTTTTTTTTATTGACGGCCGCGACGGTATTAGCGCCAATGCTGGTAGGGATTCTATGAGCAACAGAGATAATACCGCTGCAGCCAGCGATAAAAAATCCTAACGAGGCTTCGCAAAAGGAGCCCAAGTATAAAATGATAAATTTACCATATTTTTTGTAATGTATATTTTTTTTATTTTGAAGTTAGAGTCGTATATGGTACATCTTTACTGGCTCTTAATCCACCCGAAATTGCTTTCTCAGCCCTGCATGGAACAGCATCACATTCTGGCATCTTCTTGCTTCAGTCTTAGTTCCTGTGGTGTAGCCATGGGTGGGCCCAGGCCCATCCACGGTGGGCTCAGGCCCAACCAAAATTCTCACGCCCTTGTTATGGCTGCTAAGGATCCTCGAGCCCACACCAACTGCAAAGATCTTCCGCTGGCAAAAACTCCTCCCTCTCCCATATGGTCCAAGTACCTGCTCAATTTCACGTATGCATGAAAACAAAGCCGTGGGCTGGAGCAAATGGGAGAGGGAAGAGTTCTTGCTGCTGGAGGACCCTTGCAGCTGTTGGGGCTTGAGGATCCACGCCAGCTCAGGTATTTTTTAATGCTTTAAGTTGACCTGGGAGGGAGAGATGTGGAGACCTCATGTGCTCACCCAATTTACTCAGTGGCACACCCAAACTTTGAGGTCTGGCTATGCTTCTGCTTAGTTCTGAGGTTCCTGATTTGCCTGTGGTGCTTTTTTTTACAGGAATGGTCGACCTCCACCAGATCCTCCACAGCCAGGGAGTAACCACAGGTGCTTTAGGGACCCCCCGTCAGCAAATGGTCCTTGGTGACGGATGCACCGACAGGTTCTTTGGCCTCTGCAGAGGGACATTCCAGGTATTTATGCCTCTTTTTAAGAATGACCAGGTGCTCCAGGCTTAACCAGAGGGAGGATATATGAGTCTGAACCTCAAGCTGGAGGGCACCTCAAATTTACAGGAAATGTGTTTGCAAAGGAACCGATTTTCAGAATGTAATAAACCCAAATAATGAATCCAAGCCCAAATTACTGAGGAGCTACGGAGTGAATATACTTGTAGGTCAGTAAGAGGAGTTTGAACTATATGCGGAAACGGATAGGGAGCCAATGATTTGACCTGAGGAGAGGCATGACGTTGACAGATTATGAGGTGGGCAGCAGAGTTCTGGACAAATTGAAGGGGCGAGAGATGGTTTAGCACGGGGGTAGGGAACTCCGGTCCTCGAGAGCTGTATTCCAGTCAGGTTTTCAGGATTTCCCCAGTGAATATGCATTGAAAGCAGTGCATTCAAATAGATCTCATGCATATTCATTGGGGGAAATCCTGAAAACCCGACTGGAATAGGGCTCTCGAGGACCGGCGTTCCCTACCCCTGGTTTAGCAGGTGGCAAAATTCTAGGCAAGGAGTGGTGAGGGTCTTAGCACTGCGCTCAGAAAGGAAGGGTTGGATTTTAGTGATGTAGAGAGAGAAGATCCGGGAAGGAACATAAAAATTAATATTATTGCACAGATATTCAAAAGACTTCTGATGGAGAGCCAAATAGGTTAACAAGAACTTGTACTTAATTCGAAAAAGCACAGGTAGCCATTGTAACTCCTGTAAACACCTAGTTACATGGGGTGTCTCCCCCCTCCTCCCCCCCCCCCCCCCGGCAACCCATAAAGCAAAAGTACTGCTGAGTATCTGCAGTATGCTGGAATTAATACACTGCTGTATTTTTCTAGGAGGTTGGGGGTCCCAGCATAGCTGGTATAGCAGTATCCCAGCTCCCGCTTTGGTTTACTCATAGAGTTTTATCTGAAGGATCATCCATCAGCTGCATGGGTGTTTTCTAACCTGGCATTCCTTAAGAGCATGAAAAAGCAAAACCAGCTGGGAACGTTCACCGTATCAGCTTAGTATTTGATTGGATGATGCTTTGAAATGCCATTCTGCTTTTCCGTCTGTTCCTCTCCTGCCACGCAGCCCTCCCCCCCAGGCAACAGGACAGAAAGGCTTCCCTGTCTCCCCTTTCATTCCATCTCTCAGGGTGCGCTTTGCCAGATCCTGCGATTTAGATGGGTGGCTTTTGCACAAAGATGCTTTGTGTGCTTTTTGGAGGAATGCTGTTAACCAGGACTTATGAGTTGGTTTGTTTTTTTTTCTTTGAATGACTTGTCTGTTTTCTATGGTAAGTTTTAGTGCTGGATCAGATACAGATCCACCCTCCCAGACTGGAGAGAATGTGCCCGGATCTAGCCCTAGACCGGTGCTGGCTCTGTGCCTTTCACATAGGGGTCCCACCCTCTCCTCTGCTCTCTGTTATCCTGGCCTTCATTTTTTTTTTTTTTTTTTAAGTTCACATTCCTTTCACCGTTGATCTTTCATGAGAAGACCCAGATAACGGGGAAATCCCCTCCAAGGCTTTGCAGCTAGATCTGTGATTTTATTTCTCAGGACTGAATGTTAGGATGAAAAAGCATAAATATGCATTAACGTGTAAAACATTTCAAACTGCAAACTAAAATATGGATCTGGTTCTGTGTTTTCTGCATGACTGGATCACAGAACCAGCTGGCTGCTATCGTGAGTTCATACTGCTTCTAACCCTGAAACACCTCAGCTGCCTTCTTGCATCCGCTAACCCAGTGTATCGCAAACTGTGTGCCAACAGGACGTGCCGCTTGTATTGAGAGGCACATCTTGTAGACCATCAGCCGACACCGGCACCTCTCATTACAGGGCTTCAAAGAAGGTTTGGATAGGTTCCTAGAGGACAAAGGGATTGAGGGGTACAGATAGGAGTAGAGGTAGGTTATAGAAATAGTCAGGGACCACTGCTCAGGCAATAGGTCTGATGGGCCGCCGCGGGAGCGGACCGCTGGGCGAGATGGACCTCTGGTCTGCCTCAGCGGAGGCAACTTCTTATGTTCTCTCCTCCCTGGCCCTTTTCCCTGCTGGCGTCTCAGGGCCCGTCTGGAGGGCCTTTGCGCGTGCACTGATGTGAAGACGTCGCGCACGTGCCTGGCGTCATCACGGCGATGTTCCGTGCACTTCCGGATGCTTTGAGCCGCGGTCACTACGTTTTAGTGTGCCGCGGCTCGAGAATATTTGCGGGACACTGCGCGAAGCTGCAAACCAGGGGCTCTCAATCCAGTCTTTGGAATTTATCCAGCTAGCCAGGATTTCAGGATACCCACAATGAATACACGTGAGATAAATTTAGTATGCACTGCCACACTAAAAACGTACCTTTCTTTCCTCTCCAAAATATTTATGAAAATGAGATTATGAGGCAGCAGGGAGAAGATCTCTTGAGAAAAATTAGTATTCTAATTATCGTTCTGTGCTGATGAATATTCATTTCCATGAAACACTAAGAAGAACGGAGATTTGGGAGTGCGATAAACAGTGGGACCTTCAGCATTTCCACTCCGGGCCCGTTTGTAAATGTAATTTTGGACATTTTATGAATTGCAAACTGGCGGGGATATAGGACAGTTAAATATTTAAGTTTCAACTTAGCTGCCCATGGGACCAGTCACTTTTCCCCCTCTTTTTTCACTGAGCACTCAAGGTCCAGTTGAGGATCAGGATTTAGAGACCAAGTTTTAATCCAGGTGCTTGCTCTCGTATAAACTTTTCTTATGGCTTTGCTCCTGTTAACTGCTCTCCTGTGTGATTTATATGATATTAAAGTGTTTTATTTTGCCTTTTCTTTCAGCCGTGAGGATGCCCACGCTCTCTTTCCGCAAAGATCTGCTTATCTCCTGCTGAGGCCCTCTTCACTTCAGAAATACAAAACCTCTGAATTACTTATTTCCTCTAGTATTCAGTTAACGGTTTTCTTACAGATCATGGAGCAAAGCTTATGAAGAGTAATTATCTCGGATGAGAGAGCTTCCAACACTAAAAAGGGCAAGAGGCCCACCTGTTTCTAGCATCTTCTTTCACATGTTGTGTCTCACTAATTGAATGCCTGCCCTGACGATGTCACAAGGGCCTGGTGTGGGCGTAATGTGGCGGGGATGGCTAAAACTGGGTGGGCCTGGGGGGGTGGGTCCAGATTTTACATAGAGAAAATCTGGTCACCCTGTGTGTGTAACTACGATTAGTGTCAGTGAGCCCCAATTAACTCCACTTTCAACCTCGATGTTCCTCCTAAATCTACCAGCAGGAGGCACCATCACCTCCTTTTTCCTGCTGGCCATTCCTCTCCCTATGTGCCTAAGCATCATTTTGGTAATTGCCTTCATTTATGTATTTCATTAAAAGGATTTGACACACAAATTGAATGAAATAAGCCTGGATGAAACGTTGTCTTGTTAATATCACCTCCAATTCCTATCCTCTCTCACTCCCCGCTCCACTGTTCCCCCACCCTCTCCCACAAGTGGATAGCCTCATAGAAGATAATGGTCACTGCGGATGGGCAGACTGCCTGGGCCATTTAGCCTTTATCTGCCATCATGTTTCTATGTTACTAAAGTTCTATGACATCACAATGCAGGTGTAAAGAACCTTAGCCTATGGGAAGAGGAGATGCAAATGTTAAGAGCCTTAGCCAATAGAGAGAGGAGGAGATAGTGGATGTTCTGGATGGGCCATTTGGCCTTTGTCCGCCATCATATTTCTATGTTACTAAAGTTCTATGACATCACAATGCAGGTGTAAAGAACCTTAGCCTATGGGAAGAGGAGATGCAAATGTTAAGAGCCTTAGCCAATAGAGAGAGGAGGAGATAGTGGATGTTCTGGATGGGCCATTTGGCCTTTGTCCGCCATCATATTTCTATGTTACTAAAGTTCTATGACATCACAATGCAGGTGTAAAGAATCTTAGCCTATGGGAAGAGGAGATGCAAATGTTAAGAGCCTTAGCCAATAGAGAGAGGAGGAGATAGTGGATGTTCTGGATGGGCCATTTGGCCTTTGTCCGCCATCATATTTCTATGTTACTAAAGTTCTATGACCTCACAATGCAGGTGTAAAGAGCCTTAGCCTATAGGAAGAGGAGATGCAAATCTTAAGAGCCTTAGCCAATAGAGAAAGGAGGAGATAGTGCATTTTCTGGATGGGACATTTGGCCTTTATCTGCCACTGTGTTTCTATGTTAAATCGTTTTGAATATTGACCAATATGTATCGTATTTTCACTCAAACATGTCCACATAAATGGCAGCATCTCTGTAACTACCACACAAACTCAAGTTCTTTCTCAGAAAGACAATGCTTCCATTTCACACATATACAGTTTTCTACACCAGTGTTCTTCACCTGCTGGTCTGTAGAAATTTTCTGCCGGTCCACAGGGCCGGCATGTCCATCGGGCCCAAGACAACGTTCTTCAGCTGCTGGTCCACAGTGCGATCAATGTGGCGTCTTCGGGCCAGCTTCCTGAGTGCTGCATTGCACAAAGCCATAGGAAAAAGCTCCTATGCGCAGCCTGCACCTGAACATAGGAATTGCCACTGCTGAGTCAGACCAGTGGTCCATCATGCCCAGCAGTCCGCTCACGCAGCGGCCCTCTGGTCCAAGACCAGTACCCTAACTGAGACTAGCCCCACCAGCGCATGTTCCTGTTCAGCAGAAACTTGTCTAACTTTGTCTTAAATCCTTGGAGTTGCAACGTCAGAGGGAAGGCTTCCAGATGAGGCACGGGATGCATGCGAGGAGCCGCTGCCCACAGCTTTGTGCAATGCAGCACTCAGGGAGCCAGCCCGAAGACGCCGCATTGATTGCAGAGTGGACTGGCCCAAAGATAATACCGGGGGGCAGGCCAGAAGGCAAGGCACATGGAGGGAGAGAGACAACAACGGTAGGGGAGATGATTTTATTTTTTTAATTTAGTGATTGATTTGGCTGTTCAGGAAGAAATGCATTTGTTTCTTTTCCTGTGGGGTTGTTCTGCTTGCAGAGTCTTGCATCTTAGGGTTTATTTGTAAATATTAGTACTTTTAGTTTTTGGTCCTTCATTTGCAAGGGGTTATCTGTTTTCTGGTAGGAATGAATGTTAAAAAGCATACAGTGTGCTTTGTGTATTTTAATTTTGTGGTTAACCATTATGTGTTGTTAATACAATTATATTGTGTGTGTATATATGAAAAATGAATGGAAAAAATGGTGTTACAATTAGTACTATTATGGGGGCGGAGGCTGGGGCGGAGATTGGGTGGAGATAGGCATAACTTAGCCCGGTGCCGGTCCACAAAATAATTATTTTATATCCGCCAGTCCATAGGTGTCAAAAGGTTGAAGAACACTGTTCTACACAATGCCGTCCTCTCCTGCAAAAATAACCCACAACACTGCACTCTCATAAAAAGGAGTGTCTTTCGTACTCATACTTCACGCCACTTTAAAAAAAATCCACAAGCACCTTTTGGAAGCGTGCGCTTAATTTTGCAGTCTTGGTGTTTCTGCTCCCGACAGGTTCTGTTCATGCAATAAGCTCGGTAAACTCAATGTAACCCCAGGGCTGCCAACGCACCTGATCAGAGGCTTGATTTTCTGGCCGACTCCTTCTCTTCTGTGCCTATGGCTCATTAGAATCCAGAGTCCTGGGCAGGGTAAATTATTGAATTCCCAGACTGCAGGAGCCAGGTGCTGTAATGGTTACCGCTGGCGATCTAATGCCTTTTCTGCCACAACTGGATATGATTTTTCTTCCTAGTGTAAGGTCAACTAATCGGACACCAGGCCCCAGGCAGCTAAGGAGCCTAGCACTCATTCGGCACAAAATTATTACCTTCTCTCAGGACTGGAAGGAGGAAGAAGGCCAGGATCCAAAATGAAGAGGAGAGAGCCTCGGAGACTAAAACATTCCAGTGCTAATGAAGTGTGAATCCAGAAACGAGAGGGGGGGAGAGAAGCCAAGAAAATAAAACAAAACACAGAGGGAAAAATCCCTGAGCTGTCTCCATTGAGCTAATCCTAGGTCAAAGAGCTTTGTGTACAGTCACGAACCATTGCCTGCTCTGTGCGACTCCGACTCACAATTTGACCTATTCAAAAATTTTTATTGATCGCAGTGGAGATCCACGTGAACAGTAAGCCAAACATACCAATGCAGGACATTTAGACCAAAGTAACAGGGCAAAGAATAAGTTTCCAGCCATCAAACATTTCTCATAATTATGTCCTACTAATTCCTTTCCCTCCGCCAGAGGAACCACCACTCCTCCCCAAAGAAAGCCTTACCCCCAAACTCCCCAAGGGCCAGAAGTCTGATAGTCCCAGAAGGAGAAATCCCCTCCCCCCCAAAGAAATATCCTCCAATGACTCTGAAACCACACAGAACCTATGTTTCCAGCTCATGGTCATAGCATATTACATTACATTAGGGACTTCTATTCCGCCTATACCTTGCAGTTCAAGGCAGATTACAAAAGAGCTAACTGGACATTTCCAGTGAAGTTGCAATAGTTTGGGGGTTTTTTTTTCGGTTACAAGGGAGGAGAGGTAGCTGGATTAATTCCGGAAGAACTTTTAAATTGGATATTAAATTGACTGTACGTTACTGTGTGATATAACAAATAGATTACAGTTAGAGTACAAATAAGATTACGTTACATTTCAGGGATCTGAATACTTGGTTGGTGTTTTGGGGAGGAAGAGATTATTTAAGTGGAGGTTTTGGGGGAGAATTTATCTAGGAGGAGGGGGGAAGGGTTGGGTTAAGATATCTGGATACATTTTTTGAAAAGTAGGGTTTTGATTTCTTTTCGAAAAGTTTTGAAGTCGCCCGTTATCGTCAACAGGTTGGAGATGGAGTGGTTAAGTTTTGCTGCTTGCGTCGCCAGAAGGTTATCAAACATCTTTTTGCGCTGAGTGCCCTTGAGTGGAGGGAAGGCAAAAGGGTTCAGAGTTCTTCTTTGTCTTGAGATGAGGATCTGGTTTAGGCGGTTGTTTAGATGGGGGGAGCGGAGACGTTTAATGCTTTGAATAATAGTAGAATTTGAATTGAATTCGTGCTTGCATAGGTAGCCAGTGAGAGTCTAGGAAGGCAGTTGTAATGTGATCATATTTTCTCAGGGAGTAGATCAGTCTGAGGGCGGTGTTTTGTATGGACCTAATGGGCCACCGTGGGTGCGGACTGCTGGGCACGATGGACCTCTGGTCTGACCCAGCGGAGACAACTTCTTATATTCTTATGTCAAAAGCAAATTACACCCCCATGGGGTTAACGAATCCAACTAAACATTCTAGGTGAGCAAAAACTGTGTACGTCGTATCGGACGTCTCCCCACCGCATGAGCCTCCCTGGCGGCCAATTCATGGACTTGAGTTCTTCGTTTCCAGAACGAGGGCGGGGCAGGCGGAGTTCACGATTGCAGGATACATTTGCAAGCCAGGAGACGCGCTTTACGACAGAACAGAGAGCCCCTCCCCCAACCGGGCATCCCCCCCCCTCGGAAAGCACCAGTCAAATCTAACAATAACTGCTCAGCTGTGCCCGAAACGGGACATTGTAGAAGGGCGTGCAAGTAGCACACCACGTCATCCCAGTATCTTTGAATACGCCAACAGTCCCCAAAAGAGTGTGAGAGAGAATTAGGCTCCCTACCACCTTTTAAGAGACAAAGGGCTAGATTCATTAAGCAAACCGATCGGTTTGCGAACCCTTTGCGACCCAATTTCCCTCCGACCCGATTCCAATCCGTGCATGCAAATGAGGGGAAACGTCATGCAAAGTAGGCAGGGGCGCGATTCGCTAAACAAAAATCTTGAACACCGACTGGGCTAGCCGAGCATCACGAAGCGACTGCTGGGGACCAGTCGCTCGCGTCCTTTCCGACTGTCCTGCAGCCCTGAAATAAACCTGCGCTCTGCCTCCCCGACTCTCTCCCTGGCTCTCCTGCGCTCAGCCTCCCCCCGACTCTCTCTGGCTCTTTAGCTCTCTGCCGCGACCTGCTCTCTGCCTCCCCCGACTCTCCTACTCTCTGCGGTGCGAAGGCTGGCAGTGATGAGTCCCTGAGGGAAGCCAGAGAAAAGCTCTGGAGGAGCAGAAAATAATGGGTCCACGAGGAGTGTCGGAGAGCAGCTCATGAAGGGCTGGTAGTAATGAGTCCCTGAAGGAAGCCAGAAAGCATATCCTGGAGAGTGGGAAGTGACGAGGCCCTGAGGGAAGCCAGGAAAAAAAGCTCTGAAGGAGTAGGAAGTAATGGGTCCCTGAGGAGGGTCAGAGATCGGTACCTCTCCCAACGTGACCGCACTGTCTGAGCAGAGAAGGAAGCTGGGAGCAAGCAAAGGGAAATCCCATGTGGTGTCATTTTCCCAAATATCACATCAGCAACTGATCCACCCTTTGCTCTTCTCACTTTTACAAAAACTTGATAGCGTTTTTTTAGGCCATGGAACCCAATAAGTAGCCCACATACCCGGTAATTAAAAAACAACCCCCCCCCCCTGTTATCTTCATGAGATTGACATTCCACACAATGTCAAAACTTTAATGCTAGAATAAAGTACTGTATACCCAAAAACTAAATGAGACAGCGCCACTGCTCCAGTCTGAGGAAAATTATTCTGCAGCTGTCTGTGGTTTAACGGATTAATTACGGGTGTCACTGTTCATTTTGAGGACAGACGCTTCGTCCTTCCTTCCTCCATGTACTGGCTTTTAAAACTGTGGGGGAAGAGGGATTACATCAGTTATTTTGGAGACACACCGACTGTTTGTGAGCAAATAACCCTGGACCAAGTCTTCATATGGCTCTAGCAGGGCCAATCTCTTGAGTCCTCCCAGTTCTCAGATGCAGTCCTGAACTCCCACCAGTGGCAAAGTGCGCTCCTTCCCTTCACCCATCCCTCTTTAACATTCGGAGCTCAAGCAGCAAGCCCAACCTGCTGCTGGCACCAGCGTTGTCTCTTTCTCTGGTCACGTTTTAGGTGCGGGTCCGGGAAGTGACGTCGGAGGAAGAGCCGACGCTGAAAACAGATTTGGACTGAACTAAATTCCTTGAACATTGCCAAGATACGATCCAAACACGAGCTACTCTTGTGAGCCGAGTATAGGACAGTCAAGCCATTGTGACATCACTGCTGAGGCTGGCTCTTAGGCATTGGTGGAATGAGGCATTATGACATCACAATCTCAGCTCTGGAATGTCGCTACTCTTTGGGTTTCTGCCAGGTAGTTGGGACCTGGGTTGGCCACAACAGGATACTGGGCTTGATGTTTTAAAACTAGAACCATTTTTTAAGCAAACCAAGGGGAACTAGAGCAGGGAAGACTTGGATGAGACAAATGGATGTATCAATACTGAGTGGAAAGCTAGAAACCTCTGTGGGTGCTAAGGCCACTCATGCATGGATAATTGATAAGCTATTAGCACCGGGCTCTGATAATCAAAGGCTAATGTACATTTAAACTGCAAAGAGACATTTCAATTGCTTCTCAGTGTCTACTGCTGAAGACTATAGATCCCCTGCAGAGAGTGATAAACAAGCAAACCTGGTGAGGGGCAGAGATAGTACCATTAACCCCTTCATTCTGCAACAGGTCCCCTAAATGTGTCATTTGTGCACTTCATTTAAAGGGCCCAATCTTCAGAAATTTATACTCCTGATCAGGGCCGATGTTAAGACATGTTGGGGGCCCAGGGCAGGAATTCATTTTCTCCCTCCTCCCCTGATTTCCCCACCCATCAAATTCACATCCAGCATCTCTCCCTTTCTCCTCCTTCCCTCCACTCCACCCAGCACATGCCCGCCTATCCAGCATTTAAAAATCAGCTGCTGCAAGGTGCCCCTGTGGGCAGGGTTGTCCTTCCCTTCTCCCCACCCCATTCCAAAGCCCTCCCCTTACCTTTCATAATGGAAAGGGGTCGCTGGGGCACCAGCAATTCTCTAGTGTTGCTCGTGGATCCCTCGGCTCTGTTCTCCTGCCGCAGAAGTTGCATCAGAAGGGGTGGACAGATAGGGAAAAATGCATGAAGTACCTGTATGTAAACTTCTTTCAGTTCCAGTCCCTTTCCCTGATGTCATAATGCCTCATTCCACCAATAAGAGCCAACCTCATCAGTGATGTCACAATGGCTTCATTGTTCTATACTTAGCTCACTTCTGATGTTGTATTGGAGGAGAGTGTGGCGCAGTGGTTAGAGCTACAGCCTAAGCACGCTGAGGTTGGGGGTTCAAACCCACATGGTACGCCCCCACCTAGAATACTGCGTCCAGCACTGGTCGCCGTACACGAAGAAGGACATGGTACTACTCAAAAGGGTCCAGAGAAGAGCGACTAAAATGGTTAAGGGGCTGGAGGAGTTGCCGTACAGTGGGAGATTAGTGAAACGGGGCCTCTTCTCCCTTGAAAAGAGGGGACATGATCGAAACATTCAAGATAATGAAGGGAATAGACTTAGTAGATAAAGACAAGTTGTTCAACCTCTCCAAGGTAGGGAGAACGAGAGGGCACTCTCTAAAGTTGAAAGGGGATAGATTTTGTACGAACGTAAGGAAGTTCTTCTTCACCCAGAGAGTGGTAGAAAGCTGGAACGCTCTTCCAGAGGCTGTTATAGGGGAAAACACCCTCCAGGGATTCAAGACAAAGTAGATAAAGACAGGTTGTTCAATCTCTCCAAGGTAGGGAGAACGAGAGGGCACTCTCTAAAGTTAAAAGGGGACAGATTTCGTACGAACGTAAGGAAGTTCTTCTTCACCCAGAGAGTGGTGGAAAGCTGGAACACTCTTCCGGAGTCTGTCGTAGGGGAAAACACCCTCCAGGGATTCAAGACAAAGTTGGACAAGTTCCTGCTAAACCGGAACGAACGCAGGTAAGGCTAGTTTCAGTTAGGGCACTGGTCTTTGGCCTAAGGGTCGCCGCAGGAGCGGACTGCTGGGCACGATGGACCACAGGTCTGACCCAGCAGCGGCAATTCTTTTGTTCCTTGTGACTCTGGACAAATAACTTAATCCTCTCAGTGCTCCAGGTACATTAGATAGGTTGTGAGCCCACCGGGACAGTTAGGGGAAAAATGCTTGAAACCCCTGCAGATAAACCGCTTTGAGTGTGGTTGTATAACCACAAAAATGCGGTATACAAGTCCCAATCGCTTTCCCCTACTACACACGGATGGTCTACATCAGGGATCTCAAAGTCCCTCCTCGAGGGTCGCAATCCAGTCAGGTTTTCAGGATTTCTCCAATGAATATGCATTGAAAGCAGCGCATGCGCATAGATCTCATGCATATTCATTGGGGAAATCCTGAAAACCCGACTGGATTCCGGCCTTCAAGGACCGGAGTTGCCCATGTTTGGTCTTGTCCAGTCGTCTCCAAAGTCCCTCCTCGAGGGCCGCAATCCAGTCGGGTTTTCAGGATTTCCCCAATGAATATGCATTGAAAGCAGTGCATGCACATAGATCTCATGCATATTCATTGGGGAAATCCTGAAAACCCGACTGGATTGTGGCCCTCGAGGAGGGACTTTGAGACCCCTGGTCTACATCTTTTTCACCTCTCACTGTTCCACATATGGATTCCCGAGGCAGGCATTTTCATGCCGAAACATGTGCCATCGAGAGTGGTTTTGAGTAAAGCATTTTGTGGAAGCTACCAGCGTCGTTGTCCTCCATCCTGCCCGCTGTTACAGAACTGCCTCCTAAACGGGCTACACCGGAATCCATTGTCTTTGCTCCTGCATGTCGCAGAACAGCGAAGCGCGGGCGATGTGGCGAGCACCAGCTGTGCTAGTGGCAATGCCTGGAAGGAGCAGATGCTATGTTATTTCACACCCGTGGCTCGTTGGGAACTGAAGACACAGGAAGGATGAGGGCCTAAAATATTTACGCTTAAATTTAAAAAAAAATATGAACGAAGGTAGTGATTCTGCTTGCACAAAGACGTGAAAGATGCCGAATGTGTGGAAATAGATTGCTCAAAATTATAGTCATAAAGCCAGTAATGGCCTGTCTTTGTTAGACATTATGAACTATCAGACGTAAGTGACGTGGCTGGTTGTCCTTCCCTGGGGAGTACGCATGGTGGGGGGGGGGCATGTCTACCATCTGCTCCAGCTGCTCCCACCACCAATTTTTCCCACCTCTCTTAAAAGCAAGCAGGTTGCTTAAAACAAGATTTATATATTTTTTTCCAGCAAGTGTTTTTGCAGGTTAATGTTTAGGCATTAGGATATGAATTTTTGAGCCGATTGTTTTGAATGTATTTTTACTCCTGTTCATTGTTTATTTTTTTTCAGTGGTGTTGTTTTATGTAATATGTGTTCTATTTTGTTACTGCTCAGATTTGTAGATGAGCGTAATATAAGGTTTTATAAAGAAAAATAAAGAAATAAATCCAGGCAGAAAGCACCACCAGCCGGCCCCTTCACAGCAAAGCACACCACATGGAGCTTTGGATTGTTGCCCAGAAATAACTGAGAAGAGGGAAAAAAAAAATTAAAATGAATCAGGTTGGGCAGACTGGATAAACCATTCGGGTCTTTATCTGCTGTCATCTACTATGTTACTCTGAAAGGCAAAATTCACAGGGAAGGCCAGCGGGAGGTGGTGCAGAGCTGTTAATCTGCAAACTATTTCGGGCATGGTCTGACGATGACTCTTGCAGTGGCTTAGGAGTCCAATCCTTGAATGACCGGTCTAGCCACAGAAATTGCAATGCATTTTGCAAAGGTAGGACCCAGCTTTCATTGCCTTTCCTTCTTCAGCTCTCTCCGTTTCATGTGCAAGAATGGGAGAGTTCAAGAACAGAGGTAGCAGAACACCTTTTCGGTTGGATGGCCTGTGGTTGCTGATGCTGTGTTGGGAAAATTAATATTCTGACTTGGGGCCTAATCTATTCCATTCTCTGCCACCGGCGAACAAGCTTCTTCTGCCGCAGTTGCAAAAGCCGCCCTCCGCTCAGCTGGCCCCGCCATGCGCCTCCTGGGCTACTGATCCCGGGGCTTCATGTCTGCGGCCTTGCTGTCTCCAGACTCGGCGCTGCTCCCGCTGTCCTCTGCGGCTCTTTGCCCCCGCTCTCCTAGCGCCTCCTCCATAGGCCTTTTTTGGGGCACCACTTATAGACTTTACCCCAAAGTGCGCAAGTAAGAGACAGCTCTAGTACCACTGTAATAGCATTCACTGAAGAGAAAATGGATCCCAGCCAGTGGCATAGCGAGGGTGGGGGGGGGGAGCGGAGGGGCGGACCTCTTCGGCCACTGTCTTGGCAGAGGCACTGGCACCTCTCCTCCTCTCTGCCCCCGCCCTTCAAAATCTTCGGCCGCTGCTCGTACTGACCTCAGCTCTCATTCTGGCGTCACTTCTTGGTCGTGGGACCAGGAAGTGGCACCAAGGAAAGCTGAGGCCGCGCAAGGAGCAGCTAGGAGATGCCGCTAAAGATCCTGGATGAGGTACGTAGGGTAGGAGCGCGCAACATCGAAGAGTGCGGGGAGGTGCACGGTGCGGTGATGCCGGTCGCCGTCTCCTTCCCTCGCAACACTTCTGTTCCCAGCATATATCTTTATTCAGAAATGTGCTGGGTTTTCACACAAGAGCGTGCAGAACTGCGCAATTAAAATGCTGTAATAAGCCACCACCCTCGCTCTTCACTGCATCTCTTCCCTTTAGAGTGCATAATTTGTACTGATCTGTAATTACTTTCCCTCGTTGCTTTCAGGAATTTCCCCCCCCCCCCCTCTTGTTTATTTTCAGCAAAATGAAACCGCTGAACTGGCAGTACTTCTGGTTTTGCACAAAGAGCCATTGTCTCCCCTTTGCCCTGCCCACCGCATGCCAGTCTAAGCCCACGCCCCAGGTGTGTGATGTGCTTGGGAGAGGGGAAAAAAAATACCTGCCAGTTGCTTCTTGGGGATTCCAAAGCTTTTCTTGGAGCAGAGCGGCAATTAAGTGCACACCAGGTTTCGTGGCCTTTGGAAATAACCCTTTGGCTTGGTGCTGCGAAAAGGGCCAAGAAGCGGTAAGAGTGAGTGACAGCCGGTGCACCGTGGGGGATGAAAGTCATATCTTAGGTGTATTAGAACTTGGGTGGCTACAGAGCGCGACGTAGACACGGTGGATTTTCCCATAGGCCTCTTTCATCTCTGACTTCATAGGTCTTTGACAAAGAAAGACAAGTTAAGACTGAATCTGATGGTCCTTAGGAGCTGGGGCAAATCACTTTAGCCTCCGTTGCCTCTGGTACAAGCTTTACGATCTAAAGTATAGCACTAATACAGCAGAAAGCAGGATTTCCTTTAAACCACTATGAGCTCTTCTGTCCTGGAATCAGGTTTTTGGCACCTGTGCCTGATATAGTGTGGATGAACAATATCAAAACAGACAGTGGTTTTCTGTGCTCTGGAATAATAACTTTAGACACTTGAATTCACCAGAGAACAGACTGTGTTCAGCAAAAAAACAACTTTACTGAAATACACTTCAGTGTTCGTGCGTTTACTCAAATCTAGTTACAACAAGCATGAAACATAGTCAATAAAAACCATAAATTTATAACACAGGAATATAAACAACTAGATAAAGACGTTAACATAAACATTAAGATCAGTTTCAACACAGAAGTATCAATAGAAGCTTCGTCAGCCGCAAACCTGAAGTCATAATGCCACTCTACAGAACCATGGTGAGACCTCATCTGGAGTACTGTGTGCAATTCTGGAGGCCACATTACCGGAAAGATGTGCTTCGAGCTGAGTCGGTCCAGCGGATGGCCACTAGGATGGTCGCCGGACTCAAGGGTCTCTCATACGAAGAAAGACTGGGCAAACTGTAGCTCTATACCCTGGAGGAGCGCAGAGAAAGGGGTGACACGATTGAGACATTTAAGTACGTCACAGGTCGTGTCGAGCTGGAAAACGATATATTCTTTCCCAAGGGACCCTCTTGCCACAAGGGGGCACCCGCTCAAACTCAGAGGGGGGAGATTTAGTGGTGACACCAGGAAGTATTTCTTCACGGAAAGGGTGGTAGATCACTGGAACAAACTTCCGGTGCAGGTGAACAAGGCCACCAGCGTGCTCAATTTTAAGAATAAATGGGACATCCACGTGGGATCCCTACGAGGGTCAAGTTAAACTAGGTCACTAGCACTCAGGCTCAATGGGGTGGGTCAATAGAGTGGGCAGACTTGATGGGCTGTGGCCCTTTTCTGCTGTCATCTTTCTATGTTTCTAAGTAGAGAAGTCCTGCGGGCTGTGCGAGTACGGATGCAAGGAAGACAGACCGAAGGACCCTCAAGTCCAACAGTGGCCAACCAAGGTTACAAGTGCCTGGCAGAAGCCCAAAGAGTAGCAACATCCCAGAGCTGAGATTGTGATGTCATAATGCCTCATTCCACCAATGCCTAAGAGCCAAACTCATCAGTGATGTCACAATGGCTTGACTGTCCTATACTTGGCCCACAAGAACGTAAGAACAAGCAGATTTGCGGGGATAAAAAGACAGCACTTATCTCAAACAGGCAATTCCAACAGGAACCTGTTTCACTCACGGCTTCTTCAGGGAATCCATATCATTTACATCTGTTAAAAAAATAAGGTCATAAAAACCCTGGCAAAATCTCTCAAAATAGTCTGGTGAGTTTTACCCAATTATGTACTGTTGGTGAACTGGAACTTACTTGGATCATGGTGCTGACTTGGTTTAAAGCCTGCTCTCCCTGACCCGTCGGAAAATGGTGTCTCTTCACAATATAGGAGCCAATCCAATCATCACACGTCATTCACAAGAAAGGTGTCCAATCAATATTGTTTTGATCTTGGGCAAGTCATTTAACCCTTCATTGCTTCAGATTTTAAGCCCTATGAAAATACACATTCTTTGTAATCTTCAGCAATCCCCACAACAAGATATACTAAACTGTAAAGAGAAGACGATCAAACTTTTGCTCAGCATTCTTAGAAAGATTATAGTCAAAGAGGTAGGATTAAACCTTGATTACCATGACCCCATCTCCCCCACCTCATCACCCCTACCTACATCACATCCAAACTCCCTCAATACACTCCCGCCCGCCCACTCCGCTCTGAAGCCGAGAAACGACTATACATCCTTCCAAATGGAAGCAGCTCATAAACGCTCATACAGCCACTTCATCCCCCGTCTTTGGAACCAATTGCCAGCCCAGATAAGATCACAAGACTGGCTTCCGGAAGACCTTCCGGAAAACGCTGAAGACCTATCTCTTCAATGAACAGTGCTAACGGACAACCTCCTCCAAGCTCCCCTTCCTGGAATGATATTAATACTGCCAATAATCAGAGAAGACATAGAAACGGGGCCTTTCACCATCCTGCAACCTGGGACATTATCAGACTAAAGACAGCACATCTAATCAAGCATGAAGACAGGAAGCATGACCTCCAGAGAAGGGGCTTATAAAAGCAGAACACATGTCCCTAGTAAAAGGTTCATTGCTCTTATTACTGGAAATATTGAAAACTGTAAAAAGCAAATGATTTGGTGGGGGCGGGGGCGGGGGGGGGAAGGGGAGAACACAAGGAAAAAAATGAAAAGAAGGCAGAATAGACCTGTGAAACTGACTAACTGCAATGTTATTTTAAGGTTTCAGCATTTCGCTAACTGATATTGGATGGATAAGGTAATTTGCCTGGTAGACTTTATATTGTTGTATGCAGGGAATTTTAAGTGGAAAAGATTTCTGGTGGAATTGCTGTTGGAGATACCCTGGAGTAAGGTGACCAGCTCTGTTAGGTAGTCGGGGGACATTCCCTCTTAGGATCCTAAAGGCAGTGATGCCTAATTTAAACTTGATCCTTGCGGTTATGTAAATAGTAGAGCTGTTGGTGTTCCGATTTCCATAGTCCATATATGAGTCATACCGCTGCATTTTGAACTAGTTGTAGAAGCGATAGGGATGTTTTAGAGCAAAGAACTAGTGTTAAATTACAGTAGTCCAGTTGAGGTAGGATTAGGGATTGCACTAAAATTCGGAAAGCCTCAGTATCGAAGTATTTTTCTTAGCTTTCTCATCACATGCCCATCCGTGTTTGTCCTTTCATCCTTAGGATCACTGCACAAATGGGCCTCTTTTACAAAGGCGCGCTAAGCATGGATTTAGCGTGCGCTGAATCAACGTGTGTGCTAATGCATCCATAGGATAACATGCAAGTGTTAGCGTTTAGAATGTGTTTAGCGCGCGATATTTACCGTGAGCTAAAAAGCTTAGCGCACCTTTGTAAAAGAGGGGGGAAATTATCATTTAATGTCATCTCCAGCTGCACCCACAGCTTCGGCATCTTCCAGAAGTACCAGGAGCATGAAAACACCACGGCTGCTGTTTACCACTGGCAATTTATTTTTTCCAAGCGTGGGAGCAGCGCTCTAATTTTAGGCTCGTGTTATCATAGAGTTCCTAAAGGCACAGGCACAGGCACAGCTGCAGAACTTCTATTTGGAGTTGCGTGGGTGTGAGCCAGGCCAGCCTATTCTTCCTCAGTTCTGCTCTCGTTTTTCACTGTCCAGACACATCGATTAGCCTTCTGTAATTCTTTCTTTGGAACATACACTAATGGATCCTCCAGAGCAGTCAGCATCAGATAAAGCAGATTGATCGGACCATTGATTCTCTATTTTACCACCAAATGATGTTCCTTGATCACTTTTCATTGCTTTTTAAATTCTTTCCTCTGGAATAACAAAGGATAAGAAAAATTAAGAGAGAAATGTAGCAGTGTTGAGGCCTATATGTTATGGTTAGCAAATACACAAAAATCCCTGTTTTACTAGCAGGTCAACAGTGGTATAGCGAGAATGAGAGGCACCCTCTTCTCTGCCCCCTACCCCCATCCGCTCCTTTCCCCCCTTCCTCCGTACCTCTTTAATCAGAGGAAGAGCCGACGCTGGCGTAAGCAGCAGGTTGGGGTTGCTGCTTGCGCTTGGAGCGTTAAATAGGTATAGGGGAAGAGGCGTGCAGTAGTGGGGGGGGGCAGAGAAAGAGCGTGAGGGCGGAATAAAGGACAGGTGCTGGCGCTCCCACCAAGACAGCGCCTGCGGCAGACCGCCCCCTTACTACACCACTGAAAGTAGGAACTAGAACATCCAAGCTGGATGGTTCACGATTCTTCCAGTATTTTTAATACGATCAGAAGCAACCATCTCACAAACGACCTACACAAAAAGAGCAGTATCAACTGCCATCTTCCATTTATAGAAGCCCATAATTACACCTGGATGGGCTGATTTTCAACAACTGTGCAGATCTGCCATCGGCAGCTACAGTATAAATACGAGGAGGCCCTATTTCTGAAAAATATATGTATTTCCATAAGGTGAAATCTAACGTTTTGAACTTCAAACAAACTCAGGAAATTAAGCATAATTACAGCTTCCTTCACTTTTTCCCCCCCCCTCTCCCAATAGCTGGCAGAAATGAGCAAGTTTATGAAACCTATAAGTGTCTGAAAGCTGTTGCAATGATGGGAAAATATTTTTAAACACAGTCTTGCATTGCCATTGTAAAATGGCCTTCTCGGACCATGCACAAACCAAACTCCTTGTGTCTTGGACATCTACACAAGGAAATTCACCCTCCTATGGAAGGTTAACTCCTGGCAGTAGTACTACTACTACCAAAAGGAAACCACTCCTGCCCATCCTGCTACGCCACCATGGATGGCACCTGGGTAAATCCTGGTGGTCGGGGGGGGGGGGTATGTTTATTAGTTTTGATACCACCTTTCTAGATGGGCCACCAATTAGCAGATGGTGGAACAGAGGAAACAAGTAGGCATGCTGACAGCTAAACAAGAAAGTGGACATGTAGGCCTGTCATATCTCCTTCCACTCCGACCAACTTTCTGTTATGGAGTGGGCAGAAATGTGGCAGTCTTCAGCTTCTTTGGTGTTTTAGCTGCTGACCTTCTTCCTCATTCCTGTGCTTCTGCCCACTATAGCACTGATAGAATGGCAAGGGAAGAAAAAGAGGAGACACTGGACAGCTGGGAGAGGGGAAAGAGGAGTAGAGAGGTCTTAGCAGTGGGTAGGAGATGAGGAGAGATATGACTGAAGTCTACAAAATCCTGAGTGGAGTAGAACGGGTACAAGCGGATCGATTTTTCACTCTGTCAAAAATTACAAAGACTAGGGCGACACTCGATGAAGTTACAGAGAAATACTTTTAAAATCAATAGGAGGAAATATTTTTTTTCACTCAAGAGAATAGTCAAGCTCTGGAACGTGTCGCCAGAGCGGTTAACATAGCTGGTTTAAAAAAAAAAAAAGTTTGGACAAATTCTTGGAAGAAAAGTCCATAGTCTGCTGTTGGAGACAGGCATGGAAAGATGCTACTATTTGGGGTTTTTTTCTTGCCGGGATTGGTCTCCGCGAAGACAGGATACTGGGCTAGATGGACCATTGGTCTGACCCAGTAAGGCTAGTCTTATGTTCAAAGAGAGCAGCTTAAGGGTGGATTTAAAGACAAGAAAAACAATTGCCCCTTCCTATGCACTGGTTTTAATTCGAAGAGGAGAAAAAGACCCAACCTTGAACACCCCCCCTGTGTAGGTTGCCCCCCTTCCCTACACGTATTCTGTAGCCTGTAGCCCTAGGTTTAGGCGTTCAGTGGAGGAGGCTTTGGCAAATCAGCGCCAGCGGCTGCCCGGCCACCTGACAAGTTGTCTCGCGTTGCAGAGATCGCTAGGCGCCTCCTTTCCTCCTTCTGGGACGGGCAAAAGTGCGCTCTCGCGACGCTCGCGCGGAAAAAAAAAAAAACCCCAGCGCCAGCGGGCCGGTCCCGCCGGCGGGCACGCGCCGACTCCCCCTCCCCCTCCGAGAGTGCGCGCGAGAGAGCCCGGCGTGAGGACGGCGGGTCATGTGGCTCCTCTGCCTGCTGCTCGGCTCCGTGGGTGAGTACGGCGGGGGGAGGGGGGTTCCTCCTTTCCCTCCCCATGTACAAAAGCGGCCAGGGGGAGGGGAGAAGCGCGAGGGGTTTTGCACTCTAGAGAAAACTGTACCTCCCAGGCTGTGCTTTCATCCGGGCTTGCTCTTTAAAGCAAAAAGGGGGGGGGGGGGTTGTGTGTGGGTTGTTTTTTTTTAATTGCAAATCCCCCGACCCCTGGACCAGGCCGAACTTGACATTTGCACTTTCCCTCCCTTTCGGTAAGACTGGGGGCTCCAGCCTAGCTCGCCCTGGGTCTCCCCAGTCGCCGTCCGGGACCTCCCGGATGAATGCATGCTAGCACGGTGGTGCAGGTTGGGCGCTCCAAAAGCAGGGCCTGAAGTCCGGTGTCTTGGGGTGGGGGGCTCCTGCTCATATCTAAAAGCAGAGGAGTCAACAGACCAGAGCCCTCCAAGCCTTTTAACGGGGTTGCTTGGCTTAGATCTAGTCACATGGGGACATGGCCAAAGCTGTTTTGTTTTGGGAACTTTACTTGTTATGAAACTTTGATGCAAACTGTAAATAAAGGCTTCAGTGTCCACAGGTTGGATGTGGCATCTCCAGGGCCTCCCTTGGTTGATTTTTATTCTGAGATGACTTGCTAACATTTTCAGCCACAGTACAAGAAAACCCGTATATGGCAGCACAGACGCCAATTGCCCCGAGTCCCTGGTGGAAAGTGGGAGATAACATAACATAAATCGTTATTTTGATACTGCTACTCCTACTACTATGAATTATTTCTATAGCGCTACCAGACGCACGCAGCGCTGCACAGAGTCACAAAGAGGAAGAAAACAGTCCCTGCTCTAAAGAGCTTACAATCTAAACAGGCAAGACAGACGCCTTTCAGTTCTAAGCGGTTTACACTCCTCCTTCCGTACTCGCTGCGATAAGGGATTAACAGAACTGCAAATGCAGAAAAACCGCGAATAACTTTGTCACATGTTATTCGCCGTTTTCTATTAAAAACCATCGTGACTATAGCGAAGCTGCGAATAACTTGGTGGGAGACCTGGCCTGTTCCTGAAGGAGAGGCAAAACACGGTGAAGAAAGTGCCGGGAATCGGCGATTTTCTCAGTAAACGCTTGGAATCGGCGATTTCTCTACGCAAGCTGAAGTCATTTGGGGGGAGGAGCCAGCAAGCTAAAAAGCGTGAATAATCGAAACCGCGATTGCTGAACCCGCGAATACGGAGGGAGAAGTGTACAGAGTAAAACAAAAGAACAAATACAACATACTGACATTTGGTAATTAGCATTTCAATAATAACAAAGGAGGAAAGGAGATATTTCGGTCATGAGAGTGTGAGTTATGTAAACCAAGTCATCCTATTTGAGGAGTGTTTTTAAGAGCTTTCTAAAGCGCATGTAGGAAGATGAAGTTCGGATTTTAAAAGACTCCACTCTGGGTCCTTCGAAGCTGCCTGGTAGGCCAAGAGCCTGGAGATGAATCTCTTGTGGGTGCAATCCTTAACTGAGGGGAAGGGGGAAAAAAAACTGAGGTCTGGCGGTGTGTCCGGGTCTAGAGGAAGAGAATTGATTGGTAAGATAGGAGGTCAGGAGTCCGTTTGAATAGTACTTGATTCTCCATTTTCAGCCAGCGAAGCATGTGATAATAAGGTGTTATATGTTCACATTTCTTCAAGTTGAATATTAGCCTGACAGCAGTGTATTGGATCCCACAGGATCCCCTTTATGACAGCGGGAGCAGTTTGTTTTTTTTTTTTTAAACTTGCTACTGTGTTTCCCCGAAAATAAGCCCTAGTCCCTGGATTCGCACTTTCCCCCGCCCCCTGCCGCGCAGCCGAACCCCTGCTGACCGTGAGCCCTACATACTTCCCTCCAGAGCAGCGTCTAGGCTGCTTCGCAGCTTTCTCCCGGCGGAACTTTTCCCTCTGCTGCATCACTGATGATGTAATCAGTAACGCGACACACAGAAGGCCCAGGCGGAAAATCCAGACCCATGGCCTCAGGCCCACCTCATTCTGGCCAGCCACACCCCATTCCACCACCAGGCCCGCCCCAAGCCCCGCCCCCTCGACCTGCATGGGTCTGTCCTATTGCAGAATGGAGTTCTTTTTGGTTTAATTTATTTTATATATTTTAATTGTAAACCGTTGGGTTTGACTTGGCAGTTAGGTGATTATATTAAGAACATTAGTAATGTAAACTGTATTTTCAAGCATATTTATTTCGATTTATATCCCATGTTCCCCTAAGAAGCTCAGAATGGGTTACATTCACAGTTCTAAATCTACTATATCTGTATTATAGCTGCCCTCACTGTCCCAAACGGGCTCACAATCTAACTAAAATACCTTAGAGCAGTGGTCTCAAACTCGCGGCCTGTCAGGTACTATTTTGAGGCCCTCGGTATGTTTATCATAATCACAAAAGTAAAATAAAACAGTTTCTTGATCATATGTCTCTTTAGCTATAAATGACAATATTATTATTAAGACTTAGCCAAAAAGAAAGATTTATAAACTATAGTTTTACCTCATTTCTTTAATAAGACATTTACTATTTTTTTCTGAGGCCCTCTGAGTACCTCCAAATCCAAAATGTGGCCCTGCAAAGGGTTTGAGTTTGAGGCCACTTCCTTAGAGAAGAGCATTAATTAAATAAAGATACGTATCTGCTCTGGATACCAGAGACTGTCATTCTGTAGTGTCTGTTTCAACCTCAGTCCTTCTACACCAGCATTCTTCAAAGCAAAGCTTGCGGATCAGTGGTTGTGGCCATTCATATTCTGATTCTTATGGGAGCCAAGGATAATGAAGCCATTGTGACATCACTGATGAGTTTGGTTCTTAGGCATTGGTGGAATGAGGCATTATGACATCACAATATCTGCTCTGGATACCAGAGACTGTCATTCTGTAGTGTCTGTTTCAACCTCAGTCCTTCTACACCAGCATTCTTCAAAGCAAAGCTTGAGGGTCAGTGGTTGTGGCCATTCATACTCTGATTCTTATGGGAGCCAAGGATAATGAAGCCATTGTGACATCACTGATGTGATTGGCTCTTAGGCACTTTTGTAATGCGGCATTATGACATCACAATATCTGCTCTGGATACCAGAGACTGTCATTCTGTAGTGTCTGTTTCAACCTCGGTCCTTCTACACCAGCATTCTTCAAAGCAAAGCTTGCGGGTCAGTGGTTGTGGCCATTCATACTCTGATTCTTCCCTCTCTCCTTAAAGAATGACATGAAGATGGTTTCCCGCGGTTATCCGCGGGGGCGGGAACGGTGATGAATTTTGTCACCGTGTCATTCTCTTGCGTGTACCTCTGCTGATGGTAGACTTGTTAACTCCTTTAGGCTCAGAATTAGGAGATGCACTGGGTTGACATTTGAGATGTTAAGAGGTTCCGTTTTTCATTCTCTACTAATGGGCTGCTCAGTGAACGTTGAATGGTGTTTCACATCATAATTGCTAATTAATTTGGGAATAACTAATTTGCCAAAGGTCAATTAGGGGCTAATTACTGACGTTTAGCATGAATTAAGATGTTACTTTCATAAATGGACGAAGGTATTGAAGACACGTCTGATGGAACATCACAGTTGCATTAATCGGAACATCCTGTCGGCACCTCTTGATGAACGATGGATAAAAGAAGGATGTTGTATTGATGACGTCAAATATTTTGTGCTTAAAGTCGTTGAGGCCAGACGTCGTGGTGGCGATATAAACAATATCCTTTGTAGAGAAGAACAAAAGTTGATTTTTTTCAACTTAATACTGTAACATCCAATGGTCTTAAATTAGACTTAGTTTACAGACCTTTTTTTTTTTTTATAGACTTTACATATTTTTCTTTTTGGTGCAACATATTTATAACTCGCTCAAGTTTTCTGTCATTCACTACAGTGTTCCTTTGGATTTTATTGTTATTCTTTTATTTAAATATGTTCATTCTGGTGTGTGCATTTATTTATTTATGATGTACACTTCCCCCTCCATATTCGCGGATTCCGTATCTACGGATTCACTTATTCGCGGTTTTAAACCAGAAAATTCATTTTCATTTTTCGGGCTATTTTAAGCCCTGTAAGTCTCCCCTTAAGCCTTACCTGGTGGTCTAGCGGGTTTTCAGGCGGGAGCGTTCTTCCCACGCTCCTGCCCCTCGCAGATCGCTCACAGGAAATGGCTCGAGAGACTACGGGAGCTCAAGGCAGCCATTTCCTGGGAGCAATCTGCACGGGGCAGGAGCGTGGGAAGATTGGTCTTGCCTGAAAATCCGTTAAACCACCAGGTAAGGCTTAAGGGGGGGCTTAAAATAGCCAGGGGAAGCGGGGATTAGGGGCAGAACCGGCCTGAATATTATTCGCGGGCCGGTTCTTCCCGAACCCCCGCAAATACGTAGGGGGAAGTGTATGACTAGTATTCAACTCAGATACCTTCATCACTTAGGGGTCCTTTTATTAAGGTGCACTAAGCGATTTAGCGCATGTTAAAGATTAGTGCATGCTAAATGCTAAAACGTCCATTACAGTAAAACCTCGGTTTGCGAGTGTTTTGCAAGACGAGCCAAACACTCAGTAAACTTTTGACTCGCAAACCTCGCTCCCCCCCCCCCCCGATAACCGGCATCGCTCCCCCCCCCACACTTGCAAAGGCCCCCTCGCTCCAACCGGCACCTCCCCCCCCCGTGCGAACCGGCCCCCGCCCCCCGCCCGAACAACTTAAACTTACCCCCCCCCTCCCCGTCTAGCGCAGGCACAGATCGTGTGCCTAGAAGATCTTCCGGCTTCTGCCTGCCTGCCTTAAGCATGCATCTGCGCAAGCTCAAGGACTTCTAATTCTCCCTCTCGCCTATTTAAAATACCACAAAGTCGTGAACTTGTGTGAAAACTACAAAGGGCAAACTTCAGTGTGTTAAGGGAAAGCCTCAGAATCCCGTCAAGGAGAAGGAAAGAAGAGTGATCCCAACATAATTACACTTCTCCATTTTTACCTATTCTCTGTTTTCTTTCAACCAGTTCTTAATCCATAATAGAACTTTATACTTCCTATCCCATGACTCTCTAATTTCCGCAGAAGCCTTTCATGAGGTACTTTGCCAAATGCCTTTTGAAAATCCAAATATGCAATATCAGCCGGTCCACCTTTATCCACAGGTTCAAAGAAATGCAGTAGATTGATGAGGTCCGATTTCCCTTGACTTAATCCATGTTGGCTTTTTCTTATTAATCCATGTTTACGTTCTGTTATTTTGTTCTTTATAATAGTCTCCACCATTTCTCCCAGCACCGACTCACCAATCTATAATTTCCCGGATCACCTCTGGAACCCTTTTTAAAAATCGGCACCAAGTTGGCTATGCTGGATTTTAGAGAAAAATTGCAAATTATAACACTATCTCTGCAAGTTCTGAAATTCCCCTCTCGCCCCCCAGTTTTTATTCCTCTACCCCTTAATTTTCACGGGCAAGTCACATCACACACTATTTGTGACATGTGCAGAAACATCTTATGTTCTTTTCTTGCAAACACACGTGAGGGGTTTTTTTTAGCAGGCGATAGAATAGGCACAGTGGCAGATTTGAGCTCGCGTTTGAGTCCCAGAAGCAGGTTCCAGCAGGAAACGATGTATCCTGTAATTTTGCGAGTGTGTGTCTGATATTAAGGCTGACCTTGCTAAACTTAAATCCTGTAATTTCAGGATGTTTTCTGTTCCTGAGTGGGCAGGTTGCTCAAAACAAGACCTGCCGTGCAATTCTAGGTCTTGCTTTGGTGTGGAAATGAGCGGCTTGGGCCACGGTTTATTTAGAAAAACCGCTCTTAACTCTTCTTGGGCTGATCCATTGTTGAAAGACTTTTTCCTTTTTTCATTTCTGTGGTGTGTGGCCACATGATTAGATTCTATATAGAGAATGATACGGGAGACAAATTTTCTCCATCCCCGCGGGAACATATTTTCCTGTCCTCGCGAGTTCTTTTCCTGTCCCTGCCCCAGTCCTGCAAGCTCCGTCCTCATCTGCACAAGCCTCAAACCCTTTAAAGTCATAAGTAGCAACATTCTAGAGCTCAGATTGTGATGTCATAATGCCTCATTCCACCAATGCCTAAGCTCCATCCTTGTCTGCACAAGCTTCAAACGCTTTCAAATCCTAAGTAGTAGCATTCTAGAGCTCAGATTGTGATGTCATAATGCCTCATTCCACCAATGCCTAAGCTCCATCCTCGTCTGCACAAGCTTCAAACGCTTTCAAATCCTAAGTAGCAACGTTCTAGAGCTCAGATTGTGATGTCATAATGCCTCATTCCACCAATGCCTAAGCTCTGTCCTCGTCTGCACAAGCCTCAAACGCTTTACAATCATACGCATTTGATTGCAGTTAAGGCAAAGTTTACAGGAATGGGGCAGGGGCAGCGAGAAAACTCGCGGGGACGGGATGGGAAGATTGAGTTCCTGCAGGGACAGGGACTGTTAACCTCTGTTCTTTGTAACAAGGTCTCATTGCGTAAAATGGGACCTGAGCTAAAACATCATTAGTTATTAGTAAAACAGCACGTTCTATGTCGATAACCCTGCTCTGGGAGTGAGGTTTTTAGAAGCCGCCACATACCTCTTACCAAGCAAAGGAAGGTCATTTGGAGACCGGTCAGTTTACTGGGGTAAGCCCCGAATTGCCTTCATAAAATTTCTAAAGTTGGCTGGAACCAGTGACAAGAGCTTTCCTTTTTAGTTGTCCTCATTCCCTAGAAGAGAGAAAGAGAGTTAGATTTTAATATGCGGCTCATAAAGTCCCCTTCCAGCCACGTTCAAGGATATATTGTCCTTAGGAGATGACAGCATTTTGCTAAGGGTGCTTCTGAAAAGCTTTCGGAGGGTCCCCCTTTCCCACTTGCAGTTGAGCTTTTCTCTTTGCTTTTATTGCTCAGTTGCACAAGTAATGAGATGTTGGTATCAAATAGCTTTTGCTAAGTGTCATTAATTCTTTTTACAAATTGATGTACTATTTTTTTATTTTACGACTCTACCATTTACTTTGTTCAGTTGGCTGGAACGGTGTTTTAGTGCAGCCGGATGAAATTTGGTCACGGTGAATGGCCTGGTGGCAAGTTTAAACCTCTCTTATATCTTAGAATATACTTCATAATAATACGTCGTTAACTCTGCAAAGTGCTTTGGACGGCGATTCATCCTGCTCGCACGTCCATTTTTCCGGATTCAGTAAACATTAGTACAATCCTTTTTCCTAGGGGGAATCTAGACTGGATCCCATCGGGAGAGCTGCTGCCCCCTCCAATGGTTGGATCAGCAAAAACCAGGGGAGCCCAATTCAAATTGTACAATCTTTTTCACTCAGTTTTCTATACTGTCCTCACAGGGGACCTCAGAACGGTTTACATGAATTTATTCAGGTACTCAATCACTTTCCCTGTCTGTCCTGGTGGGCTCACAATCTCTCTAATGTACCTGGGGCAATGGGTGGATTAAGTGACTTTTACAGGGTCACAAGGAGCAGCGAGGGATTTGAACCCACAACCTCAGGGTGCTGAGGCTATAGCTTTAACCACTGCACCACTCTAGAAATCAAAATGTAGTAAAAGTGAGCCAAGTATAGGGCAATCAAGCCATTTTTGATATCACTGATGAGGTTGGCTCTTATTGGTGGGATGAGGCATTATGATGTCATAATACCAGTTCTGTATATTTATTTATTTATTCAATTTTCTGTACTATTCTTCCAGGGGAGCTCAGAATGGTCCTGGTGGGCTCACAATCTATCTAATGTACCTGGGGCAATGGGGGGATTAAGTGACTTTCACAGGGTCACAAGGAGCAGCGAGGGATTTGAACCCACAACCTCAGGGTGCTGAGGCTATAGCTTTAACCACTGCGCCACACTCTCCTCACCCTGAGACACCATAACACCATCCTGTAGGATTCTTAAGAAAGAAAAATAGTTTCCATCTTTTCTCCTGGTCTCAGTATTGTTATTAAAATCCCTCAATCTTTAAAAATCAGAAGATCTCTTGCATCTTTCGTTAAAGGGCATGCAGCTTCGAATGCCGGGCCTGAACTGGAAGAGTGAGGCTGAGAGGCTGCTGCTTCCCGTGGGAAACCTGCGCTCTTGATCACCCCCCCCCCCTCTCTCCCCCGGAGCCTTTCAAACTAGGATGCATTTATAGCTCCTCTCCATTGGCTACTCCCCGTACTTCGGGCCCGCCCCCTGAACCAGTACCCAATCTGCGCCTCTTCCGTAATTCAATCCCTCCACAACACGCCAAGAGGAGGCGGTAGCGGCTAATGTGCGTGATAAAACCGCCCCAAATCTTCTGCCAAAATGCCTGCATTATTGGACAGTGAGAGCACATATGGTCCAAAGTTCCCTTTACACAGTAAAGTAACCATTATCTGTATATTATTGAGCTCACTGGGGAGAACGGGATAGGAATCCAATAAATAAACCTATCTTAAAACAGCACTTGAGCTCTGAATGGCAGCCACGGAGTTGCGTGACCATCTCTCGATTTTCTCTTTGCAGAGAGTCAGCTGTTGCCCGGGAACAACTTCACCACCGAGTGCAACATTCCTGGGAATTTTCCATGCAGTAAGGGCACCTGCATCCCTGGAGCGTGGCAGTGCGACGGGCTCCAGGACTGTTTCGATGGCAGCGACGAGAAGGAGTGTTGTGAGTGACGTCTTTTGCATTACCTCATCCCTCTGCCGCAGTACAGCGCTGGGTTTGCGCAGTTGTTATTGGAAATAGAGCAATAATTGTGGTCATTTGTCCAAAGAGTGTGTGATGATGTAGAGACGCCCAAAAAGGAATTGAGGAAGGTTTTGTAGAACTCGCTTGGCAAGACCCTAAAGGGGGGGGGGAATTCATCAATGATTAGCGCACGCTAAATTCTGAGACGCCCATAGGAATATAATGGACGTCTTAGCATTTAGCATGTGCTTATTGTTAGCATACGCTAAATCGCTTAGCATCCGTCAATGAATTCCCCCTTCAATGGTCAAAATGTTTTTTTTAACTTATGATATAGTTCATCACTATGGTTGAAATCTTTGAGGGGCTATAATTAACCTACTCTTGTTCCCATAGTGACATCATACATATATCCTGAGCAAGATATGTGCCAAGCTTTGCGATCTCCCTTTTAACTCAACCAGACCTAGGGGCTAAATGTCAACTTGGGAACTACACTCAAAAAAAACAGGGTCATTCCGTGTCAAGTGGTCCAGAACTCCCCACGCGACCATCTCGGAAATTGCTGAAATTTTTCAGGGGGATACGTTGGGACCTCTAATGAAGATATCCAAAGTTTGGGGGCATGATTTCAACCAGGCCCAGAATTAGAGGCCCCTTTAGTTGGGCCACTTTTGTTGTATCCGAGGAAGATGTGGAGTGTGGACCCTCCATAAAACTGGACCAGTTGACATGGAATTACCCAAAACCTACAAATGGTAGACAAAAATATTAACTCGGTCCAATACAACATTAAATTGAAATTGTAAGCCTGGATACTCATGCCTAAAGTGGAGGAAATAAAGTCTTTGCTCTAGAAAAGTGTTTCTCAAGTCAGTCCTGGAGTACTCCCTTGCCAGTGGGGACCAATTGGGAAGAGGATTTATAGAAATGAGATGGAGGATGAGGAGAAGGTGGCAAATGGGAGGAGAGATAAAAGAAAAGGGAGGAGGGCAGAATAAGAGACAGTAAAATGGAGAGCAGGAGTAGGTAAATATGCTGAAGATGTGAGGAAAGCTATGAAGTGACAATGAATGAAAATAAATTAGCAAGGAAGGATGAAGGATACTTGGGATCAAGTCCAGAATGGAGGGAGAGGAAGAAAGTACCCATCATGAATGAGAAGGAGGAGAAAGAGGGAGGACAGGATTTGGGGGGAGGAGAAGTTTCAAGATTAATCATTTCTTGATATACCGCCCAAGGGGTGGAGAGTGAAAATTGCAGTTGAGAAAGGGATAAAAACAGGGGATGTAGAAGGAAATAATAACTGAGAGGAAAGATTAGCTGGGAAGGAAGGGAGAGAGAGGAGCTATATTCACATTCTGACATCAGTGGGATGTCTCCATGTTGCCTTGCTGTGGAACATAAGGGAACCATCATTACCTGGGACTGAAAGGAGGAACTTGATCGAAAGCATATTTAAACAGGAAGCTCTTAAGTGCCACTTTTAAATTTATCCTGGGAGGTTTCTAGTTGAAGGGAAGAAGGTATGGTGTTCCAAAAAGTGGGATCAGTTAGAGAGGAAATACCTTGTAAGGTAGTGTGGTGATTTGTCGCAAGGTCGCTATAACTAGAAGATTCTGTTGTAAAGAGAGAAGAGTTTGGGATGGAGCATTTGGGATCAGCAGATGATCCAAGGAAGATGGAGTTTGGGTCTGTTGAATTTTGAAAACTAAGAGCAGGACCTTATATTTAAGTCTGTGAGAAACTGTAAAGTCAGTGAGTTGACTTAAGAAGGTTCGAGTAGTGGTTTGATGGATAAAAATATCTGTGGTTGAAAGCTGAGTTTGTTGTCCAGTAGAACACCAAGATTATCCTTGACTTGATGGTGGAGGGGGAAGAATCAAAGGAGAAAATGGAAGAGGGAAGGCGAACTGAAAAGGGAGCATAGGACAAAGCAGAAAATGTATTAAAAAAAAAAATTCACTCTGCAAGAAAAACAAGGACGGGAGAGAGGTGAAACAGAAAATAAAGGGAGGAAGAGGAGGAAAACAGAATGAGGGAGCAGAGAAAAAACCAAGAGGAGAGGAATGAATAAAAAAACTTTCTGCAGATACACAGGATGGACGCTGCCTATTTTAATTTTGGAAAAGGATGTCCTGTTTTTGCTTTTCCTGTGCTAGGTGGGAGTCTAAGACAATGGCTATTATCTGTAGACCTGGGGTATAATTAAGTATTATTTCCTGGAAAGCCAAGGAAGAGACTGCATTGCACCATCCTGCATGATGAAAATTTCCTTCTTTAAAATTTCTCTCCCTTGGCAGGTCTGAAATAGCTGTCCTAAAATTATCCAGGTACCCTGAACTGGCTTTATTCAGCAGTCAGGCTTATCAAGTTAAAATGCCCTGTGTATTTACTTAAATTTAACTAGTTACTTCCCAGCTTAATATTGGCCCTATTTAGGGGTCAGTCTACCTGTCTGGAGTCATCCAGCTAAACCTCTGCTTTATAAAATTCCCCTCTCCCCCCCCCTCCATGGGCTTCCTAAGTTTGCCTTTTTAAAATTCACAAGGCATCCAGATTTAGATGGACCCAAAAGATGTGGCATTGGAGCATTGCCAGGGCACCTTTAAAATTTCCCATGGAAACTCCAGCTGCACCAACAGCAAACCTAGAGACTGCCAGTCCAATTTTGCCAAATTAAGTTTAGGGTTAGCTGAAAACAGGGAACTACATTTAGCTGGTTTTTGCCACTCAGTGGCTCTTTCAAAATGGACTCCTGCGTAATAACATTCTCGAAGAAGGTGGCCCAGACCATCGTATAAAATAAAACCAAATCAGTGTCACTGCTCCCAGTCTTTTTTCCAGTCTTTCCTCTTATTTAATTGATGAGAAAAGTGGACTTAAATGAAACCTCTGTGTTGCATGGGCTCAGTGAGAGAGGAAAGACTTCCCCCCTCATTTGTTTTAAAGGTATTTCCATGTAACTTCATTGTGTGTCCCCCAAGTTTTCGTAATTTTTGAAGGAGTAAAAAAGATCGATTCACTTTTACCTGTTCTACACAACTCAGGATTTTGTAGACCATTTAAGATCCTTCAACTAGCTGAAAGGCGTTGACCTATGAAGAAGACTGGCACTCATACTGCTATAATATCTTTAGCAAAATATCATTTATTACATCTACAGATTGAAAGATTTGAAAATTCTACAGAGCTCATAATTTAAGGTCGTTAAATTTTCCAGTTACTCATTGCCTTGCTCCTCTTGATCTATTTGGGACGTATTTAAAAGAGATCCTGCAGCTCCTTCAATCAGACTCGATAGGAGTGATTGATGCTTATTATTTACCTTGTGGTTCAAGAGAAGTTTGAGGAAGAAGGAGCTCTGGACGCAATTAACTCTCCAGATAGTTTAGATGATTCTACGTTTTTGGAGTCGTAACAAGATTTGCTATCTCAAAGGGCTACATTGTTAGTTGTTCAGCAGTCTGAAGATCAGAAGTTAGCCATGTTGAAAGCTTATTTCTCAAAGAAGCATTTACTCTTTTTGGAGGTGGTGATCAACCCAGTTAAGAAGAAAATACTTTCTATAGCTAAGGTCTTGATAGTGGGGGCTATATTTCACATTAAATTTCCTTGTAAATGTTTGGTCAACTATGGGAATAATCATTTGAGCTGATATATTCAAAAGAATTTAACGTATGTACTCAAATATAAACCAATGTAACCTTTTCCCCTCCAAAAAGAGGAAAAAAGGTTGACTCAAATATAAACTGAGGGGGAGGAGGGTGTTTAATATTCAAGTGCAGCTTTGCCCTGCCAGGCTCTGCACCCTGTTCCCCCTCCCTCCCTGCTCTTCCAGGCTCTACATCCAGCCCCTTCACTCCCTCCCTCCCCTGCCCTGTCCCCTCTCCCTCCCGATGCCTTGCAGGCCTCCACCAGGCCTGCCGTAAGTCCTGGTGGGCCGGGACAGCAGGAATCCCTCTCGCCTCCTGTCCCAGCCGATTCTGAGATTCTAAAGGTATGTGGGGGAGGTGGGAGGGAGGTAAAAATTATTAGAATCGGGATCCCTGCTGTCCTGACCCACTGCTGGCCCACCAGGGATTTAAAAGGTATACCAGGGAGGGAGAGGGAGGTAAAAGTTATTAGAGTCAGCCAAGACAAGAGATGGAAGGGATCCCTCCTGTTCCGGTCCACCAGGTCTCACAGCAGGCCCTGTAGGGGGGGGGCGGGTCAGTGCTGACCTGAATATAAACCGAGACCCCCATTTTAGAGCTTTTTTTGGCCCCCAAATCCCAGTTTATATTTGAGTATATACGGTAAGCGTCAGGAGAGGCTGATTATCACCACTAACTGCTAAACTGAAAACTGGCTAACAGAATTAGCCCGTGCTAACTGCTAAGAAGCCCACAGGCTTTGCTTCCTCTTGAAGTGGACTTGGCACATATAATATGTTTTGCTTTATATGGAATTTTCTTCTCTCTCTTTCTTATATTATATTGTAATATAACTAAATTTAAATAACAAAAAAAGACACACAAATGCCTTTGTTTCTTCATTCAATAGCATCTCAAGTTCACTTCAATATTGATCCTTATGCAAAAGGAAGACACCCCCCCCCCTTTCAGAAGCTGCCTAATGGTTTTAAAGATTTAAAAAAAATACAGACAAAAACAATACTAAGATGGCAGAAGTTTGCTGCACAAGAAAAAAGCATATCCTGCTGCCATAAATAGAAGGGAAACAGATTTCATACACTAGGTACGGCTTTCATCTTAATTTTTTATAGCCTTGGCAGTTTAGCTAAAGCCGTTGCTACTTTGGGAAACTGTGAGGAGAAAATCTTATAATCACCGGCAAATAGAAAGATTCCTAGCAGCGGTTTTATCACACTGGCTCAGCAGCACCTGAGCCTGGCACAGAGATGCTGGGTCGTTATCTTCCTGTCAGAGGCTGCAGCAGATTGGCAGAGTTTTAACAGCATCCCTGCTCGGGTCTTATCAGAGCATGTCTTCCAGCTGGCGGTGAGACTGTGACCGCAGGAATCCCACTTCGCTAAACCCTGCTCTGAGCTTGGTACTGAAGGCAAACCGTGACAAATAACTAAACAAAGGTTATAAAGACCTTGCATTGGTTCCCTTTCTGACCATTAATACAGAAAAGGGCTTCCCATCCAAATCGACAGCCCAGTTTCTGCAACGCAGACTGCATTGGTTAGAGCTATGCAGCTATGCTGCTCTTATGGCCCTGGGCAAGTCACTTAAACCTTCCATTGTCCCAGGTACATTAGATAGATTGTACCTGAATAAATTCATATAAACCATTCTGAGTTCCCTTGGGAGAACGGTATAGAAAATGGAATAAATAAATAGTGTAACCAGAGCTGATATTGTGATGTCATAATGCCTCATTCCACCAATGCCTAAGAGCTAACCTCATTGGTGATGTCACAATGGCTTGATTGTGCTTTACTTGGCTCATTTTTACTTCATTTTGATTTCTAGAGTGATGCAGTGGTTAAAGCCACAGCCTCAGCACCCTGAGGTTGTGGGTTCAAATCCCATGCTGCTTCTTGTGACCCTTGGCAAGTCACTTAATCCCCCAATGCCCCAGGTACATTAGCTAGAGTTTGAGCCCACCGGGACCGATAGGGAAAATACCTAAGTACCTGAATGTATACCACTTAGGTTTGTGGGGACCCCGCGGGATTCTCGCAATCCCTGTTCAGACCTCTATTCTCAACTCAGTCTTCGGGTCATACCCAGCCAGTCAGGATTTCAGGATTCCCATAATTAATATGCATGACATGGATTTGCCTAGAACGAAGGTAAGTAGCATTTGCAGCTCTCTCTCATGAATATTCATTGTGGGTATCCTGGAAGCCGGATTGGCTGGGTGTCTCTTGAGGACTGGGTTAATGAACCATTGCACTAGAGACTTACCCAGAGGCGTTATCGCCTCTTTTTTCTTCGCCCTTTGCACCCAAGCATCCTTTTGGCTTTTCTTGTCAGATTATCTAACCCGTTTGGTCACCTTTAAACCATCTGATATCACCATCCCCCACTCCCAGTTTCACGCTTGTTTGTGCCCAGAAGAACTTCACCCCTTATACTGTACCACTGTCTTGGGGGGTTTTACAGCCAAATCCAAGACTCTGTATATTTTAGCATTAAATCTTAGATGTCAAAATCAGTAATATTCTAGTAATGATAAGAACCCTGAAGGTTTTTCATTTGCCTTTTTCCTTTCCACCACAAGTAAATGGGTAGCAGCTTATACAGTATAAGCCATCTGGTGAAAATAAGTTTGGCAAAATACATTTTGGTTCTAGTATTATGGTCAGTCTGTTTTTATTAAGGAACGCAAGACATAACAAACAACTAGCAACAATACAAAGTGTCCATTTGAGACAACAAACTGGTACCCCCACATCCTTCGCCCCTGTTCCCCTTACCATACAAAATAACCATGACAATAACCAAACACCTCAACCACTACAAACCAAAGGAGAAAACTCCAAGGTGAGGCTTAGCTTATACCCACCCCACCACCAAAATATTCTCAGAAAAGATAAAAAATAAGTCACCTAAACATATTCACTTATGCCTACAACGCTGGAAGGAGGGGACAATCTCCACCTCAAACCACAGCGGAAACTATAGAGACTTAAGCCAAGGACTGGTTCTAGTTTTAACAATTCACCTTTTCTTCAGCTACTGAGGACAAGATCAGAGGACTCCTTGTGCAAGTCATTTCCTGCACTCCTGCTGGCGAGCCAGCGGTAACAGGAGACCTTGATGAAACATCATCTCTTGTTGCCGCAGGACCAGTTTTGCAAGGAGCTGTTGGACTTGCCCCATGACGGTAAAAGATGATTTATTTAGGCATCTCCTGCTGCCGCTGGAAGGGAGTGACTGCTGGCGCTGCAGGCCACATCAGCGAGGTATGTCAGGGGCGGAGCTATGTACGGGGCTGGGTGCATGCCCTAAATCTCCCACTGAAAATTCTGGACCCCCCTTTGCAGCTCTCTGACAGGATGCAGGGGAGTAAGTGGGGGCCTAGTGACCAGAGCAATGAGCTGGGTTCAAATCCTGCTTCTCGCACCAGCACCCACAGGCTCCACCTAGAGGGCAAACTGTTTTTAGCAGGGACTCATTTAAATGCTATTTACATGCTGAAATAGAGTGTAAGATCCATACTCCCCCCCCCCCCCAAAGGCTGCCTCTCATCACTGATTGGTATGGTTCATCCCATATATCTTCTCTTTCTATATCGGCCAACACATCTTCCTTTCGTGGCACTGACCCATCCCCCATCATTTCTCGTGGTCAATTTGGCTTCTTCTTGTCCTTACTCTGCCTTAATTTGCACCTGTATTCCCCAGGGACACGGACTTTCTTTCAGTAATAAGCAAAGCCATAGGAGTGCATTCATTTTTTTAATGTTATAATGGTGTTTTGTGTTAATTGCTTCTTTTATTTTGACTTTGTACATATTGCTAACAGCATAGATTAGATTGGGTTGTGTTGGGTTTTGTTTTGTTTTAATTGAATGGGCGGTCTGTATAGTTGCATAATGAAATTTATTACACTAGAATCCCTGCCCCAGAGAGCTTACTGAGCAAGGGGAATGAGATCATGCCCAGGGTAAATCACTCGGCAGACTTGTGTGTGAAAATGTCCAAGAAATGTACATGATGCCAGTTCTACATTGTTCCTAAAATGTCACCTAACTTATACCAGAAGAGTATTAAAACCAGTAGCTCCAGATGGCTGCAGAAGGTTTTTCTTCATTGGGGTTGCACTCTGGATGTCTTTTATGAAATGGCAGTGCTGGTTCCAGGATGGGCCCATACCGATTTACACTCTTGAGATTAATTTACTACTCGGTGCCTGAAACACAAACAACAGGAAAGGGTCAGACCTTGCTTCAGGTGAGAGAAGAATAAATATTAGATTTTTTTTCCTAGCTGTCGGTTTGATTAATTGCCTGGGATCTGTGTGTACTGGCTTAGAAGGGTAGGAGCAGGCCCTCGGGTGCGGGCTTCTCTCCTCTAAGCTGCAAATGCTGAGATGGGTATCGCAGGTAATAGGTAGAAATACAAAGTTGGGGGGAAGAGAAGTCATGGTGCAAGAGTCTTACATTTAAGTCACATCCTTTCATTGAATCCATGTTTTTGCTGTAATGTTCTTTATTTGTATATGCTGTAATCAGGAAACTGGAACAGTCCCAGTGAAAGCAGAGTAGGTACTATAGCACTTCTTGGGGCCTGCACCCGATTCCTTCCAATACTGTTCTGCTGCTGGCAGGGGTCGGAGAATTAGACTGGAGTTTTATCTCTAGTCAAGGCAGGACTGGGTTGTAGTTTAACTTCTTGAGCTTGTTTGAGGACTGTCTCATATCGTCACTATAGGACAAGCGTGGTCACCCAACTCTTATCTGTACAAGTCAGACCATTGACAAATCAAAACATCCAGAGTCAGAATTTATTTTGAGAAGATTAGTTTTGTGCAGTACCAGACTTGCTCCCCACTTTAGTAAGTGCGGAAATGAGTAATTGATTTCTTTTTTTTTTCCCACACTAATCTATTGAAAATGATCTGAATTTTATGCAGTTACAAATTGCCGTAAGATTTTTTTTTTTTTCACTCGGAGAATAGTTAAGCTCTGGAACCCGTTGCTAGAGAACGTGGTAAGAACGGTTAACGTAGCTGGTTTAAAAAAAAAAAGTTTGGACAAGTTCCTGGAGGAAATGTTCATAAAAAGCTGTTGAGACGGACATGGGGGAAGACACTGCTTTCCCTGGGATCGGTGGCATAGAATGTTGTTGCTTTTGGGGATTCTGGAATGTTGCTACTCTTCGGAATTCCAAATCGTGCTATTCTTTGGGATTCTATATGGAATGTTGCTGCTATTTGGTGTTTTGCCGGGTACTTGTGACCTGGATTGGCCACCGTGAAGATGTTTGATACTTGGCTAGATGGACCAGTGGTCTGATCCACCCTCACCTGGATCTGATCAGTGAAGTCCACTGAAAGTTTTTATGTCTCCATTCCGGACAGACAAACATCAAATTACTAGTCTCAATACCTGTGCTCTGTGTTGAAGCAGTAAAATTATTTTGCTTGAGGTGGGAGATAGGCTGCCAATCATGAAGGCATGCCAATCAAGTGGAGAAGGCTTCGTCCAAGGCAAGACAAATGATGGGCTGCATCCGTAGGGGTTTTGTCAGCAGAAAACCTGAAGTCATAATGCCACTGTACAGATCCATGGTGAGACCTCATCTCGAATATTGTGTTCAATTCTGGAGACCACACTACCGAAAAGATGTGTTGAGAATTGAGTCGGTTCAGCGAATGGCTACCAAGATGGTCTTGAGGCTCAAAGGATCTCACGTTTTTTAAAACACCTGCATTTATTTTTAATACACTAATTCCCTACTCTATAAATAGAACATTACGATCCAACGAACAGCATTTATTAACAATTCCATCTCTCAAAATCATTAACACTAGAAGACAATTTATCTTCTCTGTTACTGCTCCACAAAATTTGGAATTCTCTGCCAATATATTTAAGGAAAGAAAATGATATTGAGAAATTTAAAATTAACTTAAAAACATTTCTTTTTAAAGATGCATTTGATTAACAAGATCTTCCCTTGAATTTAATAATGCTGCTTTCGACAATTCTTCGAATTCCCATCCTTATGTTTTTCCCTACCTACTTTTCTATTATAAATTGTATTTCATTTCCCCTTTTTCCCTTCGTTCATGTTTGTTTTTATTTAATGGTTATATATTAATTAATGTTTTATTGTTAATTTTAAAAATGTAATTTTATCTTATAGTTGTAATTTAAATATTTTCTTTTATGTATGTACATCGCTTTGAAGCAAGATTAAGCGATTAATCAAAAATTTTAATAAACTTGAAACTTGAAACGTATGAAGAAAGGTTAAAAAAACTGCGGATGTACTCACTGGAGGAGCGAAGAGAAAGAGGGGATATGATTGAGACCTTTAAGTATATCATGGGGCGTATAGAGGTGAAAGATGATATCTTCAGTCTTACAGGGCCCTCGGTAACCAGAGGACACTCGCTGAAAATCAGGGGAGGGAAATTTCGGGGTGATGCTAGGAAGTACTTCTTCACCGAAAGGGTGGTCGATCATTGGAACGAGCTGCCTCAGCGGGTGATTGAAGCCAGCAGCGTGTTAGATTTCAAGAGAAAATGGGATATTCATGTGGGATCTCTAGGAGAGTAAGAATCAGGGAGTGAATCATTGGTATGGGCAGACTCGATGGGCTATGGCCCTTTTCTGCCGTCAATTTCTATGTTTCTATAGAAGATGGAGAATTTTGCCGTTTTGCCATTCCTCTTTTGAATTTGCATGGCCGAGAAAAGTCCTCTTCGCCCATAGTGCGCCAAAGGATACAGAATTTCCATTTTGCTTTTCCTGGTTTATATTTTACTTTCTCATTTTGCTACTTAATACACATAAATACGTTTTTACGAGCCTTTAAGTCATATTTACAACTCATAAAATAGATTTTATGCATGCACATAAAAATGTACTCGTGCAGCGAAAGGAAAGAAAATGAAATGAACTGGTTTCTTCTGAAGAAGGCAGGGTAGCAATTTGGGCTGCTTCTGGAGTGCCAATGTTCCGGTTGGAAGTAGTGCTTCCTGATTGGCCGATCCAAATCAATTTACCGATTCACTTTGATGACGCAACAGAGGGAAACCCTAACGGGACAGGTCATGAGTAGCCCTTTTAGATCGATGCCACTGCTGCCAGGTCAGGTCTTCAGGATATCCACAGTAAATATGCATGAGATAGATTTGCATCTCCAGGAGGCAGTGCATGCAAATCCATCTCATACATATTCATTGTGGATATCCTGAAGACCTGATCTGGCTCCGGCTCCCGAGGACCGGAATTGCTTACCCCTGACTTAAGGAAATCTAGCTCAGATTCTAGGCTTTATGGCAGACATGGACAACTCCGGTCCTCGATGTGGAAGCCAGTCGGGTTTTCAGGATTTCCCCAATGAATATGCATTGAAAGCAGTGCATGCAAATAGATCTCCTGCATATTCATTGGGGAAATCCTGAAAACCCGATCGGATTCCGGCCCTCGAGGACCAGAGTTGCCCATGTCTGCCCTGTGGGATAAGAAATGCCTGCTGTAGCTGGGTATAATGTATCTTTGAGCTCATATTTGAATAAATGAGTGCTGTAATCAAATCCTAAAGAAAACCACTTTTGCTCTTTTTTTCCCCCTCAGCTTCTTAACTATATTTTAAACCCACAGGGGTTTTATCAGTGACTTTCTGTAGCCAAAACAAAGTTCAGGAGCTCTGTAAGCTTCCATGACAAGTTACTTGGATAAACACAGGTCATAGCCGTATAATCTTCTGTCCTGGAAGAAAAACACAGCATCATTATTGTGAGCTCCGTGAGACAGAGACCGTGTTTTTATGTGCATCTGTATAGCCCTGTATAGGTCTGGTACTGCTATAGATATAAATAGCGGAAATCAAAATTTCAACAAGCGCTCCAAACCAGGAGGAAAGTCTAGGTTACAAAGGCACTCACATCCAGTGGACTACACCTTTCTGTTTCACTGAGCTCTTCAGTTTGGGGGGGGGGGGGGGGATAAGGGGTTATACTACCAGCTTTGAAATCTCTACAAAGCATTCCCGATTCGATACGGTGTCCTGCGGTTCCATCTCGCTTGTTGAAAATTTGGGCCCAGGGTGACTTTTTATCGTCTCAATTGTTTGAAACAATAGCGCTAGGAAAACATTTCGTCCGATGGTTTGGTTAGTATTTCAAACAAACCAAAACATGTAGAACCTCACTTTTTTCCCCTATTCTGATTTCTGTTTTCATGTGTTCCTTTTTTTTTTTTTTTTTTAAGTCTTCGTTTATTGAAAATCATATAACAACATAATGAGTCACTATACATGAGAAGTGCTTTAAGAGCAAATAGGTTGAATTCGCTGTATGTACAGTTTCTCTTTATTGTATTTACAGTTTCTCTTTATTGTAAACCACTTCTCTTTATTGTAAACCGCCTAGAAGTCGCAAGATTGTTGGCGGTATATAAGAATAAAGAATAAGAATAAGAATAATAAGAGATGATAACACCTCAAAGCAGACCATTTTTAATAATTTTTTTTTTTACAATAATTGGGGTTTTTTTTGTTAGAAATATAACATTCAAATCTAAAGGTTAAATCAGTCAAATTCCACCATTTTTCATAACTTCTCTTCAGTTTGGAAAAGAGACGGCTGAGGAAAGATATGATTGAAGTCAGCAAAATCCTGAGTTGTGTAGTGGATCGATTTTTTTTTTTTTTTTACTGCGTCAAGATTTACAAAGACTAGGGCAGGGGTAGGCAATTCCGGTCCTCGAGAGCCGGAGCCAGGTCAGGTTTTCAGGATATCCACCATGAATATGTATGAGATGGATTTGCACGTACTGCCTCCTTGAGATGCAAATCTATCTCATGCATATTTATTGTGGATATCCTGAAAACCTGACCTGGCTCTGGCTCTCGAGGACCGGAATTGCCTACCCCTGGACTAGGAGGACACATGATGAAGTTACAGAGTAATACTTTTAAAACCAATCAGTGGAAATATTTCTTCACTCGGAGAATAATTAGTTATATTCATATGGTTTTTTTAGCCCGTCCTCCCAAACAAGCTCAGAACGGGTTACAATTCAGGTACTCGGGCATTTTCCCCATCTGCCCCAGCAGGCTCACAGTCCATGTAATGCACCTGGGGCAGTGGAAGATTAAGTGACTTGCCCAGGGCCACAAGGAACAGTGTGGGATTTGAACCCACAACCTCAGGGTGCTGTTGCTGTAGCTCTAACCACTGCACCAAACTCTCCTCCTGGAATGTGTTGCCAGAGGTTTTGGTAAGAGCGGTTAATGAGGCTGGTTTTAAGAAAGGTTTGGACAAATTCCTGGAGGAAAAAGTCCATAGTCTGCTGTTGAGACAGACATGGGAGAAACCACTGTTTGCCCTGGATCAGTGGCATGGAATGGGTTTTTGCCAGGTTTTTGTGGCTTGGATTGGCCTCCGTGAAAACAGTATACTGGGCTTGATGGACCATTGGTCTGACCCAGTAAGGATATTATGTGAGCCAATTATAGGACAGTCAAGCCATTGTGACATCATTGATGAGGTTGGCTCTCAGGCATTGGTGGAATGAGGCATTATGACATCAGAATCTCAGCTCTAGAGTGCTGCTACTATTTTGGTTTTTGCCAGGCTTGGATTTGCCACTGTTAGAAACAGGACACTGGGCTAGGCCCATTGGTCTGACCCAGTAAAGCTATTCTAATGTTCTTATGCTATCTTAGTTAGCTCTTTCCTGGAGGTACAAATAATTTTTATCGCAGTTGTAAGAAGGGAGTCTAATAATAAAACAATTATGCTCTGTCATGATGGAATGGAAACAAATCCCTTTCAAAAAGATAATTTTATAAGAAACAGGGTTTGATATATTAAAGATTTTACCAACGGTTACCCGCATTTTTGACCAATACTTTTTACGTATTCATATTCGTAAACAAAATATCAAATTTTTCCAGTATTTTGCATATAAGTCCAACATTTTTTTATTTTAGGACAGTCCTGACATTTTCAACTAGACGTGTTTGAGAAGCATCTCATTGCCACCTGCAGCCATAAGGGCTATTGTGGTGGTGGATAAGTGAGTATAGTAGGTTTAGGAGTTTTAGACGGCTCATCATACATTTTGAGAAGGTTATGGCAAGATATACATCTGGCACTGTTTATGTTCTTAGCGGTGCCTTCTAATATGTCCCAGGGTTCTGTCAGCATGTCTGTGTGGCTAGTCCACTAGAAAGCTGGCCCCTCCCAGATCCAAATGGGCTTCATTTGGACGTTTGTTGGATGGTATTGTGGTTGAAAATCCAGAGAGAAGGCTTCTGGTTCAGGCGCAGGACGCGCGTAGGAGCCCTTTCCCACGGCTTTGTGCGCTGCAGCACTCAAGGAGCCGGCCTGAAGATGCCGTGTTGATCGCACCATGGACCGGTGGCTGAAAAACACTGTCTTCTGCCCGATGGACATGTGGACCGGCAGAAAATTTCTGCGGACCGTCACCGGTCCATGGACCGGCGGTTGAAGAACACTGATTTAGAGGACATTCCTTGATGCAGCCATAAGACGAACCATGATTCACGTCGGACTCCAACTCTTAATTTCTATAGCACTGTTAGATATATGCAGCGCTATACATCAAACCATAGAAGAGACAGTCCCTGCTCAAAAGAGCTTACAATCTAGTCAAGACAGACAAATTAGACAAAAAGGCGCATCAATACACTGTGCTCAGGTGGGGTTATTACAGAGGGAAGGATAAGACAGATATTGGCGCTTAGAAGGTGGTTGGGAGTTTGGAATTGAAAGCGGCTTCCAAGAAGTGGGTTTTTGAGTTTGGATTTGAAGACTGCCAGAGATGGGAGCTTGACGTCCTGAGTCAGGCAGTTTATTCCAGGCCTACGGCGAGACCATAATGGACGCATTAGCATTTAGCACGCTAAAACGGCTAGCACGCCTTAGTAAAAGGAACCTTTAATCTTTTTTTTTTTTTTTTTTTTTTCTTAGGCGCTTTATTGTGATCCCGTTCAGGACAGAAAGTGAAAATTAAAGTGCCTAACGTATGTAGTTTTGTAAACCTCTGAATACTAGTTACCAGCGGTATATCATATAATAAATAAAATACAATACTCTTGGACCGGCAGTTTCTGTGCTGGTCCCATGTGGATGAAGAATGTCATCTGAGGGATGTGTAACTAGAAAAGCTTGGAAAATGTAGCCGTGTGCCCTGAAAACTGGCTGCCGCCTCTGCTCGTTCGATGGCGGACTGTGGAGATTTGCAGGAAAGCACAGAGAGGCGCTGTCTGACTGCCCTCAGTTCTTTTAAAGCTGCCAAGCGGAGGTGGCAGCCAGTTTGCAGAACGGCAGGGCTACTTGTAAGACTTTTAAAACCTTTCTGGTTAGGCACCTAAGGGGTTCGGCTTTTTGTGAATATTAGCCTCTAGGAAATTTATCCTAGTGACGTAATCTGATAGAAAATTGGTCCCCTGTGCCTGGCTAAAAGCATGTGCAGAGACCCACATCTTAAAGACAATCAAAGCTAAAAGCAACGAGGAAGCCAGCTGAGCCAATAGATGGCCAAAGCATAAAAGGAGTGTCAAGGGAGGACAAGATAATAGCAGGAAAACTAAATGAATTCTTTGTCTTGATCTTTCAGGAGGATGTTGAGATCATACCCGTACTGGAAACCTTAAAAAAATACTAAATGAAATAATTGTAAATCTAGAAGATGTAACAAATCAAATTGATCAGCTAAAGCAGAACAAATTCACCAAGACCAGGTGGTATTATTCACTGAAGAGTTCTACTGATCACCTGTTAACTAATAATCTCTGATCTAGAGAATGATACGGGGGAACACATTTTTCACCGTCCCCGCAGGAACTCAATTTCCCCGTTCCGTCCCCGCGAGTTTTGTCATCGTCCCTGTCCCTGCTCCATTCCCGCAAGCTCTGCCTTAAACGCACAAGCCTCAAACACTTATGATTTCAAAGTGTTTTGAGGCTTGTGCAGATGAGGACAGAGCTTAGGCATTGGTGGAATGAGGCCTTATGACATCACAATCTCAGCTCTGGAATGTTGCTACTCTTTGGGTTTCTGCCAGGTACTTGGGACCTGGGTTGGCCACTGTTGAAAACAGGATACTGGGCTTGATGGACTTTCGGTTTATCCCAGCATTCTTATGCTCTTCTCGACAGATCAGAGAAGTGTTTATCCAGTGGTTAAGTATATCAGGACATATAATTATTACCTTTCAGTAACTTGGACCAGTTTGGACCAGATTTCACGCAGAGCGCCTAATCAACGGCTGTCACAAAATGATATAAAGCTTTTTTTTTTTTTAAGTCTCTTTATCTCTGTTTTTCCTTCCCTGTGTTGTGTTGAGGACAGAAGTGAAAAAAAGCTAGAAGTGCTATAAAAGCATGTTGATATGCGTAATTCATTTTAAAAAAACATTTTTAATCTGCCAGTCTGGTAACGATCAACATTTATAAATAGAAAGTGACAAATTATGAAACACCCAGGGCGTTCTCTGAAACATCTGGTCCTGTTGAGGGGGTAGCCCCAGACTAAATAGTTCAATTTGCTGACTGGAGCTGTGTGTTTCTGATTCCTGCTTTTTTGCTTTTTCTCCCTCCCCTCACCTGTAGCTAAAACCAAATCAAAATGTGGGCCCACATTCTTCCCCTGTGTGAATGGCATTCACTGCATCATTGGACGCTTCCAGTGCAATGGATTTGAGGACTGTCCGGACGGCAGCGATGAAGACAATTGTAGTGAGTTTTTCACGTTCCGTTGCTGTGTTGGGTGGACTGTGGTCGGCAGTCGGGCTTCATGTTTTATCCCCTACTGATCCAGTCCTGGTTTTAGCCCCTGCCATGCTTAAGACTTGCAATCCTGCTCCACATAGTGAAACCGGAGCTATAAGCCCCCCCCATATACAGAAGAGCAGGGAGTGTCAAAGTCCCTCCTCGAGGGCCGCAATCCAGTCGGGTTTTCAGGATTTCCCCAATGAATATGCATGAGATCTATTAGCATACAATAAAAGCGGTGCGTGCAAATAGATCTCATGCATATTCATTGGGGAAATCCTGAAAACCCGACTGGATTGCGGCCCTCGAGGAGGGACTTTGACACCCCTGCAGTAGAGTAAAACCAGGACTGGCTGCTACTGAGCCAAAAAAATTGGAGCCAGCTGGCAGAGTGTAACCACTGGATGGAACCGTTATGAAAAGCTATAATTTTAATAGTAATGAGACTACTGCTGACCGTATTTCTGTACCTCCATCATTGGGAGTCTATTAAAGTGTGTATTTGACCATTGCTTTTAAACAGGCTCATTCCAAATTGAATCCTTGAGGGCCGCAAACAGGCCATGAATATGCATGAGAGAGATTTGTATATAGTGGACGTAGTTTGAATGCAGATCTCTCTTCTGGCATATTCACTGCATAGCCTACATAAAGTGGGCCCTGAGGACTGAAGTTGGGGTTCAGTGGCTTAGTAACTGGGGGGGGGGGGGGCGGTCCGCCCCGGATGCCATCTTGCTAAGGGTGCGGAACCTTCCTCCTCTCCGTCCCATCCCCCCGCTCCTCTCCTTGCTGTGCGCGCCCCGAACCTTTTTTACTTCCCTGGCGCGAGGTTGCAGCCTGCGTCGGCATGGGCGCTCTCTCTGTCGTCACTTCCAGCACGTCTGAGGACGAGCCGATACCGACATGGGCATGCTGCGCACGTCAGAGAAGGTTAAAATGGTTTCGGGGAAAGGGAAGGGGGCATGCACACGGCAGGGAGGGGGGGGGGAAGAGCCCTTACTACGCCACTTCTGGGGATGCCTATTTTTAAAGATATTAATATACCATTTGTTACACTTATGATATATATGCATCGACACCTGTGAACTGCATTACATGCTGGTCATATCCACCTTTTTTGGCTGGTGTTTCTGCCCTTCAAAGCTTATTCCTTCTTTCTCCAATATATGCCCTGGCACCATGTCAAAGACCCAAGGTTTGGGTCCCTTGTCCATCACAGATTATGGTAAGTCATTATCTTGGGGGAGGGAAGGAGAAGAGGGAGAGAACAGCTATATCGTCTTGGAGATACTCATCCCGGCCATGAAATAGCACAGTCAGCGTCAGAGGCGTTGGGACAAACAGGAGACCAAAAGTGCTCCATGTGACCTCCCAGAGGCGTGAGGAGGAGTGTCGGAGAGAAGAAACTGCTTTAGGAAGAAAGGCTAGTTAAAGTAACTTTCTTTGTACTAAACTTTAAAAATAAACAGGGTGTCCCCTAGAATGTCGTTTGAAAGAATAAGATCAACCCAGTCCTTGGGGGTCTACCCAGACAGCTGGACCTTCGAGATCTCCACCACGAGTAAACACGAGACTGATTTGCATACAGTGGGAGTTAGATTTGCAAGCACTATTTCAACGTGTGTTCACTGGGGGGTATCCTGAAAACCGAACTGGCTGGGTATCGGAACCCGCTGGTATTTTGAGCTTATCCCGTTGCTTTTAAAATCCTGTCAACATTTTTCGTGCTCTTTTCTTCCAGCAGCCAACCCCCTGCTCTGCTCCACAGCCCGCTTCCATTGTAAAAACGGGCTTTGTATCGACAAAAGCTTTGTGTGCGACGGCTACAACAACTGCCAGGATAACAGTGACGAGGAGAGCTGCGAGAACACTCCAAGTAAGCCATGTTTTTCTCACCGCACCTACTTGAAGACGGGGCACACTGAAGCCCACGCGTTCAAGGGCCAGTTTAGCACATCGCTGGCACTGGCAGGTTATTTTCTGTTTTGGATAACAGCTCTTGCCCGGTCTTTAATAGGCTGGTGCGGGATCTGTCCGCGCAAAGGAGATTTGCTGGAAACGACCCCTCTCCCCTCAACCACCATGCCTACACCCACACACGCCTTTTGGTATGGATCTCTCTGTGCCTCTTCAGCGCAAAAACTTAAGTACTATTAAATATTTCTATAGCGCTACCAGAGTAGGGTAGATGACAAAAGACATACGCAGTAGAATGAAACGCGTGCACTTTTTTTTACGATAAATATAATTAGCAGGACTAGGAAATGCTATTTTGTGCCGCATCATGATTATTCTCATTATGGTAGACTTGAATAATAACTTGTGTATCGTTTGGCAGACTGGTATAGTCCTTACGAATGGTTTCCCGTACCGCTGGTTCGGCTGGGGATTCCCTTTTCGCGTCGGTCGTTTCCTCAGCATCAGGAAAGTTCCAGGCTTTTCAGACACAACAGGCCGCAGGAGCTCCGATTCGACTCGAAAAGGGAATCCCCAGCCGAATTGGCAGTAAGGGAAACCATTCGTAAGGACTATACCAGTCTCCAAGCTAACAGAAAGAAAATTAGCAGGTAAGAACCTAATTTCTCCTTAGTGTTTTTATTTGATTGTGATTCTTGTATATTGTTTGTCTATTGAGTAGTGCCTAAGCTCTTCTGAGCAGGGACCGTGTCTTGAATGTTCTAATCTGCAGAGTTGCATATGTCTAGTAGCGCTATTGAAATGATAAGGGAGTAGTAGCCCGCTTAGATCACACGGATAATGCGGGATAGAAAGGCGATTAAATAAATATATGCGGCCATGCGCCAGAAAGACACTAAAACACAAAGGGTCGATGCCCAAAGCATTTTAACCTGCTAGAAATGACTCCTGACTGGTTAAATCGCCTTTTCAGGGCCAACTTGTCATTTTCAGCAGCACTTAACAGGTTATTCTTTCACTAAGCTTTGAGACTGAATTACTGTCTTTCTCTGAGCTTTGAGGTTGAGTCTTTCTTTCTCTTTATTCCTCCGACTTCTTCAGTTAATAATAATAATTTTATTTTTATCAACTGCCTAGTACTGTCGGCCTCTTTTACAAAGCCGTGCTAGCAGTTGCCGCACAGAAACAGCCCCGAAGCCCTTTAATTCTCTATGGGCTTCGGGGCCGTTAGCGCAGAGCAACCGTTTGATGCATAGGGTGGGGCCTAAGGCCCTGATTGACTCAAAAGCCAAGGCCCCTCCCTTTGGGGGGGGATACAAGGGGGAGGAGCCTAAGGCCCTGATTGGCTCAGTCAAGAAGGAGACAGGAAGTCATGCCGTTATTTTTCATATGGTCTGCCATACTGAGAGGAAGATTCTCTAATATTGGTGGCAAAATCCGACGGGCTGCTATCGCAGCCATAAATGTAATGATTTCGAAAAGACGAGTCAATCTCGAAAAAACGCACATGCACATGAGGGGTCTCCAAATTTACATAAGATGAGTCGCTGGTGATAGCAATCGGCATATGCGCAGAATAGACCACGATAAGAGGCGTGCATGTGCACTGTAGACACACATATCGTGTGTGTGACTTATTGGCGCTACATCGTCGTGTCAATCATAGGTTTTCCACCACTGTTGGATGAGGGGGAAGGGAGGGGAGGTGGAAGCGTCTGTTTTCAACAAGCGTGCATAAGACACACCTTTAATAAACGCACTCGAGAAACATGCTTTTGAGATCTTTTTCACCCCAAGCTACTCTAATTTATGTGAATGGTGTATTTTTTATTTTTTTTTCCAATGTTATGACGAGCCACAGCCAGAAATACACGCCTGAGACGTGCTTTGCATAGTGCTGGCACCCTGGACCAGCCAGTAATTTTTGGTCATCAAGAGCGTTTTAAATATTGATGAGCCCATTTTACTTTCACTTTAATATTTATGACCTCATTGTAATACATTTGCATGGCAGAGTCAGAGTCTGCTGTGAAGCTCAGAAAATACCGCGGTGAGCCATTCTGATAATCGGCCGGTAAAATACTGCCACCCTGGAACCAGTTTAGCGACCATCATGAAAGATATGAGTCAGTCCAAATGTCAAATGAGCCCAGCGTCCTTTTTACACCAGAGGCCAATCCAGGTCACAAATGGTTTGCGGGATTCCAAAAAGTAGTAAGATTCCATGCAGTGGCTTTCCTCAGGTCTGTGTGGTTTATAACTATTTATAGACTTTTCCTCCAGGAACTTTTTTTTCAACTTCAGCTATTGCTAATTGCTTTTACCGTATCATCCGGCAAGAGAGTCCAGAGCTTATATCACTTCTTTTGTGGACAAATTGAAGCGGTTTACAAAATAATTATGGATAAAGAAAACATTAAAATTGAACCGTAAGATTGACAGATAAGAAGAACCATTCGTGTGCTAGAAAAAAGACATTTTAAACGCTTCTGTCACCTGACTGTCCTACGCCAGGGCACCCTAAAAGGCCACAAGCCCCGTTAATTTTGAAACACCAATGCAAATAAATAGGATTTCAGCGAGGCCTTACATAAAATGAATGATTCTTCAGTTCTAAGTTACTGGGCAAGGAGTTCCAAAGTGTGTGTGGGGGGGGGGGGGGCCCAAGAAACAGAAAGCAGTTGATTTTGATTGTGTTGGTTCCCAGTGAGATTTGAACGAATGGGCAGAACTAACCTCTTGTCCATAAGAGAGCAGAGGGTATGTAAAGGAGTGTATGGTATTGTCAAAGAAGATAAATATAATGTTTTGGGGTTTGTTTGTTTTTTTCTTTTGACTATAGTGCACTTTTTCAAAGGTTAAACAATCGATCCACAGGTTTGCCCATTCGGTTTTACTCAAGATTTTATAGACTTCTATCGTATCGTCCCCCTCGCTTGTCTCACCTCCAGGCTGAAGAACCTTAAACCTGTTTGGCCTTTCTGCCAGAGAGTCATTCCGTCACCTTTATTGTTTTGGTCGTGTTACCACTGCACGACTGCTCTCGGCAGGAAGCATCATTTTTTTGTGCTGGAGGTCCCCAGTGACCTAGTGCTGGTCTGGCGCTGACAGCTTTAAGGCCCAGCTCTTCAGGAGACTAGAGTGGATGCATCCTCTATGCATTAATCTGTTGGGTTGGTGCCATCACGCTGGTGTTGTCATGGCAATCCGGGCTTGGAAGTCAACGGCAGGAGCATGAGAAAAGAGCTGTGTTTTATGGGCGAGTTCCTTTCTTCTGGCAAGGCTGAATAAAAAGGCTTTGAAATGTCACTAGAAAAAAAAAAAAAAAGAGGTCCGTTTCTCTTGTGTAAGTGATTCCAGTCAGCATGGTAGATCCCGAAGTACATGGAGAGAGAGAGACACGGAGGAGACTCTCTTTATTGCAAATTATAACTAATCAAAATCTTGACCCGTGGCATGAATTTTGAACAATTGTTTGTTTGTTTTTATAGCTAGGATGACCATATGGCTCCCAATTACAGAAAGGATGCATGGGAACTAAAACATCTACAGAGAAGAGCAGTAGAAACGATAAACGAGCAAGTTGGAAGTGAGATGACAAAAGGGACTTGGTAGAGATTTATAAAATCATGAATAGAGTGGAAATGAGCAACTTGGGAACGGTTGCTTAACATTTCAAATAGAGCCAGGGCTAGAGAACATGCAACGAGACCAACAAGTAGCAGATTTAAACCAGATTGGAGAAAGTGTTTTTCAGTTAGCAAACGCTCTGGAATCTGTTGCCAGTGGATATGATAAAAGCAGCTAGGCCTGGATTCTATATAAAAGGCGCCTAGCATCGCTTACGTTGAACCGTAGGGTGCCGCTCAGCACGGTTGTAAACCATGCCTAGCAGCGCCTAAACCTATTCGCTACCTCCCCCACCCACGCCTACTGTTTGAGACAGGCATTGTTAGGCATCCATACGCGTGAGAGGGCGCCTCCACTTAGGCGTTTGCTAGGTGTCTTGAGATTTGGGCGCCAAACTCTTAAATTATTTAATTAATGTCTATTTTTGATTGACTGAAAACTGGCGCAATCAATTACCACACCAATTAGGCCAATTTTTTAAAAAAAGTTAAGTCATAGATCCCGAACTTAGGGGCTACCAAGTGGCTGCAATTAGGGTGCCTTATGTAGGCGCCGTTTGTAGAATATGGCCCTTAGTATGTCTGGGTTTAAAAATGGTTTGGACGAATTCCTGGAGGAAAAGTCTATAAGGTAGACTTGGAGAAAACCACTGGTTATCTGAAGGGGAGGGGGTTTAAGCAGAATTAGATCTAGCTGCCTTTTAGGATTCTGCTAGGGACTTGGATTGGTCACTCTAGAAACATCTGGGTTTAAAAATGGTTTGGACAAGTTCCTGGAGGAAAAGTCTATAAGGTAGACTTGGAGAAAACCACTGGTTATCTGAGGGGGAGAGGGGGGCTAAGCAGCATCAAATCTAGCTGCCTTTTAGGATTCTACTAGGTACTTGTGTATGTTCACTTGTAGACCGTTCTGAGCTACTGAGAGGACGGGATAAAAATCTAAATAAATAAATACTTGTGACCTGGATTTGCCACTCTAGAAACATCAGGATGGTTTACAAACAGTTTAAATAAAATTGAAATATGAAAAAAACAAAAATACCTGTAGCCTAAAGGACAAACCGAGTCCCAAGGTCGATGGACTAGGATCAGTCCCGAAAGCTTTCGAACAATAATAGACCTTCAGAGCCCCCTTAAACAGGACAAAGATATTTCAGAATGAAGGTTTCTAGGAACTGAATTCCAAAGCACAGGAGCCGAGATAGAAAAGGCAGAATTCCGAGTGCTCTCGCGTCGAGCTCCAATGAGGGAGGGATAAAAAAAAAAGTAGATTATCCTTGGTCTGACCCAATGTGGAGAACGTATGCTCTTAATAGAGATGTGGAATTTATCTTAGCATGTGGTCAAGGCTTCTAGCATAGCTAGATTGAAAAGAGAAAGACAAGTTCTAGAAAAACTGTTCATAAATAGTTATTATGTGGATAGAAAGGCATCACTTAACCCTTCAAGTTTCAGGTTTATTTAAAATATGATTGATCGCCACAGTTTATAATAATATACAGGCGAACAAAAGTTCATATAGCAAATACACGACTTTCAGGACAGACAGAACCGGTACCGGAAGTGGGATAGAAATACAATAATTGGAGGCAAATGAGACAATCAAGGAAAATTAAAAAGGAAGGGTTTTTTTGGATTTGTTTTTGGTTTTTACAAAAGGAGGGATTTGGGGTTTTGTTTTGTTGTTTTTTACGATGTCTAGCAGTCAAAAGCATTTTTAAAAAGAAAGCATTTCAACTGACTCTTAAATCTGTCAGTATTTCTATCTTCCCTTATGTAGATTGGCAAGGAATTCCACAATTAGGGGGCCAGTTACTTCCTGATGACCCAGACCATGGTCAGAGACCGGAAGCTGGGCTCATTGGACCTTTGGTATGACCCAGTATTGACTGGTGCATCTTTATAATTCTTATGGGATCGCTGATTCAGTTCTGGTCTTAACCCATCGTGTAAATAGATTTATAGTTCCAAATTTCCAGTAAAAGGTTGAGGACTGGACTGGACTATCCTAGGGTGTGGTGCAACGTTTTCATAACACCATGGTGGATGCAGAATTGCATAGTCAGATAGGTAGATTTGTGGGAGGGAGGAGGGAGAGAGCTTCTTTATTACAAGTGACAGCTTAGTAAAGCCTTCTCCCTTTCATCTAGAGCTGCTTATAGTATAGTTCTGCATCGCCTATAACAGGCCCTCTTCGGTATTTGTGGTTCTGTCCCTGTTCATTACAAACGGAGATCACTGTGCCGAATATGACTTGAACGAAACAGCCAGCGAGATAAACAAAGAGACAGCTTGATACAGCTTACAACAGCCAGCAAAGACACGTCACCGCCTAAACCCATTATTTCCATGACAAGATTGGACTGCCTGGTTGAACAGAATATACGAAAACACGTTCTCATTATTTTAAACACGTTCTCTATAAACGCTTGTATTATGTCCTTTCCTTGTGCCCGACAATCTGAAACAAGGTGGTTTTTTTGCATAGGTGAACCAGAACAGGGGCTGTTGTGTGGGGTGGGCAAACAGGGTGACTGCCTAGACTGCCAATTTGGGGGAGAGAGTGGGAGGGAAGAGAGTGTCATAGTCACTCTGGGCGTTAGCAATTTGTTGAAGGAGAGAGAGGAATCTAAGATGACCCCAAGTTCGTGAGCTGATAAGAGGGGAAGAGAGTGTTGTCCATAGAAATAGAGAATGGGGGAAGGGGGTTTAGGTGGAAAGATATCAGTTATAGATGGTGGTGAGACACCCGAGTAGGCAGGCCTGAATTCCTGAAGAGATAATCTGGTATAGAGAGGTAGATCTGGGAGTCAGTAGCATAGAGGTGATTCTGAAAACTAGGGAAGGAGATCATACACTGAGGGAGTGGGTATATATGGAGAAAAGGAGAGGTCACAAGACAGAGCCTTGGGGTGCACCAATTGATAGTGGGATAGCAGTGGAGGAGGAAAGTATAGTGGAAGAGAGAACAGAACCCTGGAATCCCAGTGAGGACTGCATATCGATAGGTGGTGTCAAAAGCAGCAGATAGATCGAGAAGGACGAAGATAGAGTAGAGGCCTTTGGATCTAGTCAGGGACAGGTCATTGGAGACTTCAGCAAGGTCAGTTTCTGTGATATGCAGTGGGCGAAAGCCTGATCGAAGCGGGTCAAGAATAGCTTGAGATGAAAGGAAGTCCAGGCAGCTTGGGTAAGAAGGGGAGGAGGGAGATGGAGCATGTGGGGGGGTCTAAGTGAGGGGTTTTTTTTTGAGGAGAGTTATAACTACGGCATGTTTGAAGACATTGCAGGTTTTTTTTCTGTTTTTATTAAACTTGCTATAATGTCTTTCAGGCAGGGTTACCAGATTTTCCCGAAGGAAAATCCGGACCCATGGCCACGCCCACAGGCTTGCCCCGTTCCGTCCCATTTTGCCCCACCTCCCCAGACGGTGTCTGCCCCTTCCCGATGCAATTTTTACGGGAAGCTTTTCAAACCCCAGACTAAGCGCCGGGTTTAGAAATGCTGCTGGACCCCCGGACACGTCCTCGACAAGGAGAACGGGTCCGGGGAAATCCGGACGTCTGGTATCCCTACTTTCAGGAGATCTCAACAAAAGTGTTTACAATCATAAATAAAAGAAAAGGATTGGCAGGAGAGCAGACAACACTTCCCTACAGTTCATTCATCTGTGTGGTGTTTGTGCCAGCCATTTGCTTTTTGCATGGTCGCTTTTAAATTGGTCGATTTCGTTCAATCTAGGGGGGTTTTTCCCCCTATTGCCACCAAAGTCCTTTGTTTTTTGGGTCCGTCCCTCCTTTGCTAGTGTCACTGCTTCCTTCTCCTGTGCAGTCACAGATCAGCAAACAGGTTTGGGTGATTAGACGGTGACCAGATGCAAGGGATCTGGTTTCTGTTTGAATTTTGATTGTGTTTCTATGTCAGTTTTGCAATCGGATGCAAAGCTGAGTATTACAGGGAAAATAACTTAATTTGCAAGTCATTGGCTCCATTTCACGGAGCCAGTGTGCTCTGGTTGCATTTCAGCAGAGGGTTGCCAGTTGGCTGTCACTAAGGATTCACTGAACCAGTCCTGCCTTAGCCCAGTGCCGCTATGGACTTGACAGTCTTTCTGTTCATAAATGGATGTAGTGAAACCAAATCTGGACTTGACTCTTTCTTCGCTGAAATCACGCAGCTGGGTGGTAATCCACTTTCAACAACAGCCACCCCTTCTAGGAACATGCCTGTCTTGTTCCCAGCTCTGGTTAACCTAGTGTGCTTCAGCTGGGGTTCCACAAGCATCTTTAAAAGGTTCTGTGAAATTATATATACCTTGGGTGGGTCAGAGGAGAGGGATTCAGCAGGATTTCACAATGTGTTATACAATATTTTTATTATCGTGATTGCTATTGCATATGCTTGGCCAAAAAAAGGTTGAAATCATTGCATTAACCAGTCTGGTTTTCACCAAATCCCTATTGAATATACATGAAGTATACGTACGTAGGATGCCTTTCAATGAATAAATTAACATGTCTCTTTTGACTTGATATTCAGACAGGCGGATCAGTAATGCTGCCCCTTGCAGATGTGTAAGGAGTTGCATGCATTATTTCTTAACAGCTCCATTGGGACTAGCCACAGGGCTATTAGATGGTACCATACCATTTGGAACACAGTCCTGTGTTCTAAACTGCTATACCTAAATATTTGGAGATTTACAGACCTACAGCTGTCATTTTAAGGGACAGGACTTCAAATCCTAAAACACCAAGGAACGGGAGTTCACAAGATGGAATAATCCATAGCGCCTCACTGGTTGAAATCAAATGGCAAGGCAGGCAGAAAAGTTGGGGAGTTTTAATATGGATCTGGCAGTTTCCTCTTGCTCTCTTTGGGATTCCAGTTAGTGATGGTTTTACCACTAGGTGGACTGAGGTGGCAGAATTTGGTGGCACAGCAGGAAAGGAGCACTTCAAATCCACTGTCAGCATGGTGTGAGGCCTTCTAGTTGGCTTCTGGCCTGAATGGAGTTAGGGCGGGGTGTGATGGGAGATCTTCCAAGGAGGAAGAGAACAGGGGAGATGCTGGACACTGGAGGAGGAAGTGATGAGGCAGAGATGCTTGACACAGGAGAGTAAGGAGGGTAAGCTGAGATGCTGGATATCTTGGGGGAGGGTATAGAGAAGAATGATGGGAGATGCTGGATCCCTCAAGGGGCTAGGAAGGAAAAAGAGAGATGCTGGCCACCCACAGGAGGCTAAAAAGGAGTAGATATTGGCTAACTTGGAGGGGGAGACTGGAGAAGGGGAAATGTTTGCCACATAAGGGAGGAGAAGGATAAATTTTGGGCAACAGTGGAGGAGCAGGTGGCACCTTGAGCCACCTTTGGGGATTGAGGGGAGGTTTGGGAGACAGAGCTGAAGGCTCACATAAAGCATCAGAAACTGTTCTTCCAACTAACTTTAGCCTAATCATTGTAGGAACAATCAGCTATGAGCCACACCCGCCTTGCTCCTCCTCCAATGCTGGACCCTACATGGGCGACAAGATCTCACTGTCCTATGTTAACTGACATCTCCCAAAGTCTTTGAACACCATCTCTGAAGCACCCCAGCTGATTTGGAATTGAATTGGTGACCTTCTGCATAGCAATGCATAGAACTACTACTGAGCCCCCCAGGCTGGTCTTTGGTTAACCCATCCTAATGATAAATTCAACATTTATTTGAACTATTACTACAGAGTATGGGACACATGGGCCTAAAATGATCAGCAAATGATATTTGGGTGGTTTGCTTCCTGGGGCCAAAGGTGAAGTGACTGGATTCCTCTTTTGGCCCTATAAGTACTTGCTAGCGAATGTGGTTGACTTTTTGAGAGCTGCTTTCTGATTTGCAGCTGGGGAGGTTCACTCTTGATCTCAATACTGGATTTGAACATTGGAAATCATTGATTGCCCGGCATCCCATTATATCTATTTTTTTTTTTGTTCAGTGATTTCTCTGAGTTCTGATAAAAGTGAGTGAAGAAAAAAAGACAAGGCCAGGGAGCACTGAAATGGGGTGCACCATAGTGGATAGATCTTCAAACTGAGGTTTCTATTTTGACTGGCAGACTGAGCCAAATCTGTGTTCTTCCAAGGCGCGGCAAAGGGGGTGAATTCTATATTACTTCCCTAGATAATCTCCCTGCAGAAAGACATGTTGTACGTGAGTGGCAGAGGAAGATAGCAGCACTTGGGCTTTTGATCTACTTCTGGAGAGCAATTAATTCTCATTTTGGAGCTAGTCTGCATTTACATTTGCATCGAGCATGTCATGTGTCTGTGGGGCGCCTTCTTCCTCCCCTCTCCCGTTGCTATTCTGGCAGAATACGTGTTTAGATATAGGTCTGAGGTTTCATGTAACCGCTGGGCTGTAGCTCTTGTCCGTTAATGAGATGAGCTGTGACCAGAGGACAAAATCCTCTGTTTAAAAAATATATATCTACGCAGGTCTTAACCTATGAAGCTTTTAACAAAGACCTCCTTGTCTCGTCAATACTAATTTAGATCTGCCTTTTCCTTGCTTGTTTGCTTTGTCTGTTCTGTTCAAACACGTATAATCCGGTGTTCTTTTGTATTTCCAGAGCAATGTTAGAACACAGCAGACCGCATATTAAAGTGAAATCCCTTCGCTGCCCCCTACGGGTGTATAGTTCGACAGTATAGCACATCTTCCTCCAGAGAGCAGAGAGAACAGCTGTTTGATGTCTAGATTTTCTTATTCTTTGCGTTACACACCCTCCGCGCCTTTATATCAGTGTCCCCGCAAACTGTGTCGAGCCGCAGCACACTGAATGCATTGCCCGCGGCTTGAGGCATCCGGAAGGGCGTCCGAGCGACGATGTCGGTCGCATGCACGAAGGCCACCAGTGGGGGGGGGGGGGTGCTGGCGGGGAAGAGGCGCAGAAAGGAGAGGCCCCACACCATCCAAGAGGAAGAATGTTCTATCCTAGGATCAGACAGGGACATCTTTGCCGCCGGGCCGGCCTCGTGGCTCACTTTTATGCGCGCTTGGGTCTCCTTGAGCAATTTGCAGCACCCTGCTTAATAATTGTGGAAGAGATACTGTGTATAAACAGGGCAAAATGACAAAATCCTGGGAAAACTAATATTGCATGCTTTAATATTAAATGCAATAACCCTAGTAATATCCAGAGATTCTTCAGAAAATTTATGCTCATCATTTGCTGCAAAATATGAAAGGCAAACCTCCCACTGCTCTTGTCATATTTATGCCTCCCAATTTTGTTGGCGAACGCAGATGAAGGACAAACGCTGAATAATAATGCTGTGGAATCCTGCAAGAGGGCATTTGGAGTGCTGTACTGTGGAAGACGGATCCGTGAGCTCGGGAGCATCATCTCCAGTGCCGTTGCTGGGGGATTGTTTATATGCCCTAGTTAAGATCGACTCCCCGACTCCTCTGCAGCATCTTTCTATCCCTTCCGCCCCCTTGAGACCGACGTACCTCCGCTCTGAGGCCTTCAAAACCGCCGGCGGCAGCAGCGCTCTGAATGGACTGCTTCACGGCCTTCCCTCTGTCACATCACTGACCGTTCTGGGCTCCTTGAGGAGGACAGGATATAAATCAAATAAATAAAAGCCCAGTGTGCATGTTGCAAGCCACGAGGAAAAAAATGTTTCTTTATTTTTCCCTAAGGGAGCGGGTCGGGAGAGGGGGGGAGAATAGGTGTGACAGCACAGATCAGTAAACATAGCCACAAACAATTCATATCCGGCACAATTACTACATGCTAGGCAGTTTACAAAATATAACATCCATAAATTCATCCTAGACAATAAAACCATAAAATATAACCTCCCAATCTCCCTCTACAAACCATACATTGCCGGCAGGAGGGATATCCAGTCCCTCCTGCCTGAACTCCTTCCTCCGCCCCTGGGACATCGCCAGCAGGAGGGATGCCCGGTCCTAAAAGCAGGTCTATCTTGGCCTGACTAAGTCCATGGTGACGAACTTTAAACTGGAAATTCAATGCTGGTAGCCAAGTATGGCCCTGGAATTGAATTAATAGGATCTCTGTAGACCACGGGAGGTAGCCAAGCTGTTTTCCACGGTCTCCATATTGGGCCCAATAAAAGAAAGATTTCTGTGCAGTTTTTAAACTTGTCAACTTTTGTGCAAAGTCTGCTGGTACACTTTACCTGTGGGTATTGAATATACTTTCCCTTTTTATATGGGGAAATAATGCTTGGATTTCAGGATCCAGTCTCTGCCTGTTATTTTCCAGTCCTGTCTAAAACATGCCCTTGGAACACCTTCCCCAAAACGTTAATAAGCGTTGTATAATAATATAATATTTCAGACATAATTATTGCACCAGGGATTAGCTTGCTTCTGCCTAAGCAATGCCTCAATGGGGAAGATATGATAGAGGTCTATAAAATAAAATTGTGAGGAAATTGGAAAGGGTAAATGCAAATCACTTGCTTACTCTTTCAAAAAGCAGAGACTGGGTAACTTGCCAAGAAGTTGCTAAGTTGTATATTTAAAACTAATCAGAAACCAAACATTTTGTTTTTACTCAGTGCACAATTGATCTCTGAAATTTATTGCCAGAGGATGTTTAGACAAAGGCAGTCATTCGTATGTTCACATGTTCCTGGAGGAAAAGTCCCAGTTTTTCCAATCTCTCAGCGTATGAAAGGTTTTCCATCCCTTTTAGCGACACGTCTGATAAAAGGGATGGAAAACCTTTCATACGCTGAGAGATTGGAAAAACTGGGACTTTTTTCCCTGGAGAAGAGAAGACTTAGAGGGGATATGATAGAGACTTACAAGATCATGAAGGGCATAGAGAGAGTAGAGAGGGACAGATTCTTCACACTTTCAAAAAATAAAAGAACAAGAGGGCATTCAGAAAAGTTGAAAGGGGACAGATTCAGAACGAATGCTAGGAAGTTCTTCTTTACCCAGCGTGTGGTGGACACCTGGAATGCGCTTCCAGAGGGCGTGATAGGGCAGAGTACGGTACTGGGGTTCAAGAGGGAATTGGACAACTTTCTGCTGGAAAAGGGGATAGAGGGGTAGAGATAGAGGATTACTGCACAGGTCCTGGACCTGTTGGACCGCCGCGTGAGCGGACTGCTGGGCACGATGGACCTCAGGTCTGACCCAGTAGAGGCATTTCTTATGTTCTTATGTTCCATAAACCATTGTTAAGGTAACCTGAGGAAATCCTCTGCTTATCATGGGGATAGGTAACATGGAATCTTTCTGCTTTGGGGATCTAGCCACGTACTTGCGGCCTGGATTGGCTACAGTTGAAAGCAAGATCCTGGGCTTGCTGGACCTTTAGTCTGACTCAATATGGTGATTTTTATGTTATTATTTACTTTTAATGTATGATACTTGCCACAGGGACAATTGTGCATTTTATTCCATTAGTAAATGACCCCCCCCCCCCCCAAAGTGCATTCCCTCGGAGAATAGTTAAGCTCTGGAACACATTGCCAAAGGTTCTGGTGAGAGCGGATAGCACACCTGGGTTTAAGAAAGGTTTGGACAATTTCCTGGAGGAAAAGTCCATAGTCTGTTATTGAGAAAGACCTGGGGGAAGTCACTGCTTACCCTGGATCGGTAGCATGGAATGTTGCTACTCTAGGGATTCCGGAATCTTGCTACTCTTTAGGATTCTGGAATGTTGCTTCTCCTTGGGTTTTGGCCAGGTACTAGGGACCTGGATTGGCCACCGTGGGAACGGGCTACTGGGCTTTATGGACCTTTGGTCTGACCCAGTATGGCTATTCTTATGTTCTTATGTTATGCACTAGAAATGGCTAAAACAAGAAAACATTTTAATGGTGGGAGTAGGGGAGAGAAATGCTGAATACTGTGATGTTAAAACCGAAACCTTTGAAGCAGAAATCTAACACAATTTTGTGTGTGTGGCTATATATAGAACTTCACAGTATTGCGGTATATAAGCTGTTATTATTATTATTATTATTATTATATTCACCATGTTCTCTTAGGCTTCATGATTGTTGCTGTTGGCCAGGTCTCGTTGTATCTGGATAAGTAGAACCGACATTTCAGCCATCGTGCTGTGGCTTTCTTCAGGGGATGCTGTAAGGTCTGCAGTTTATCTTCATATATAGTGGGTCCACTGACCTGACTGAGAACAGGGAGGATCTTTGGTCATGAATTTGAATTTTGGCGGGAGAGTTTGCTGGTCACAAATTTGAAACTTGACGGGAAAGCTTGTTGGTCTCAGATTTGAATTTTGGCGGGAAAGTTCGTTGGTGACACAAATTTGAATTTTGTTGGGAATGTCCATTGGACACAATTTTAAATTCTGGTGGGGAAGTCTCTGTTGGCTGAGAAGAATCAAAGAGGCAATAGAAGATAGCAAGACACCCCAGTGGCTTCAGTGGAGATAAAGGCCTCTCCATAAACAAAACATGGCAACTGCTCATCCAAAAGAAATTCAGCGTAAAAGGGACTGGGGCCGAGGACAAACGCCTTCTCCCTCCATCTAAAAATTTCCACCCCCTTTTTTTGTTCTGACAGAATTTTTTTTTTTAAAACATGACCGCAGACTTTCCCGCCAGAATTTAAAATTGTGTCCAACGGACATTCCCACCAAAATTTCTGTTACCAACGGATTTCCAACCAAAATTCAAATTTGAAACCAACAAGCTTTCCCGCCACATTTCAGATTCGTGACCAACGGTCCTCCCTGTTCTCAATCAGGTCAGTGGACTCACTATATATAAAGACAAACTGCAGACTTCACAGCATACGTTGAAGAAAGCCACAGCATAATGGCTGAAACGTCGGTTCTACCTACCCAGACATGGAAAGACCTGGACAAAGCAACAATCATATATTCGCCATTTCTGTCAAGATGTTTGACACCATTCAGAGCACTACAAATTAGAGAATAACATGGGGACAAATTTTTCCTGCCCCCGCGGGAACCCATTTTCCCATCCCATCCCAGTGAGTTCTTTTCCTGCCTCTGCCCCATTCCTGCAAGATCCGTCTTCATCTGCACAAGCCTCAAACCCTTTCAAATCCTAAGTAGCAACATTCTAGAGCTCAGATTGTGATGTCATAATGCCTCATCCCACCAATGCCTAAGCTCCGTCCTCATCTGCACAAGCCTCGAACCCTTTCAAATCCTAAGTAGCAACATTCTAGAGCTCAGATTGTGATGTCATAATGCCTCATCCCACCAATGCCTAAGCTCCGTCCTCATCTGCACAAGCCTCAAACCCTTTAAAGTCATAAGTAGCAACATTCTAGAGCTCAGATTGTGATGTCATAATGCCTCATCCCACCAATGCCTAAGCTCCGTCCTCATCTGCACAAGCCTCAAACCCTTTAAAGTCATAAGTAGCAACATTCTAGAGCTCAGATAGTGATGTCATAATGCCTCATTCCACCAATGCCTAAGCTCCGTCCTCGTCTGCACGAGCCTCGAACCCTTAAAAATCCTAAGTGTTCGAGGCTTGTGCGGTGAAGGCAGAGCTTACAGGAATGGGGCAGGGACAAAACCTGCGGGGACGAGACAGGGAAACTGAGTTCCTGCGGGGACAAATTTGTCCCCGCGTCATTCTCTACTCCAAATGCTCTGGGGCAGCTTCTCGTGAGCCCCCCACCCCCGTTGTTAAATTTACCTTTTTCTCTTTGAGTTTTCCTGCCTCCTAGGTGCGGAGCTTCTGCAGACTCTCCGTGCAGCTGGGTGACAGATGAAGGGAACTAAATTGTTTTTCTTTGAACAAACTGTATTAATTACAATGTTTCCCACTGGGCTTGCTGTTTGCCTACTGCATTAATATTCACTTTACAACCTACAGACTCTTGAACTTGGGATTACTGGAGCTCAGAGATGCGTTCTACACTACAGATGTGCAGCTGTAAACCCAGGCATGCCCTTTCTGTGTCTGTACTGCCTTTGTCATTAACATTTAAGGGGGGGGGGGGGGAAGTGACATGAATAATTCAAGTTTCAAGTTTATTAGGATTTGATATACCGCCTATCAAGGTTATCTAAGCGGTTTTTCCAATCAGGTACTCAAGCATTTTCCCTCTCTGTCCCGATGGGCTCACAATCTATCTAACCTGTGGCTATGGAGGACTGAGTGACTTGCCCAGGGTCACAAGGAGCAGCACGGGGTTTGAACCCACAGCCCCAGGGTGCTGAGGCTGTAGATCCAACAAGTTTCAAGTTTATTTAGATTTAATGGTTCGCTTTATAAATTCTAAGCGAATTACATTACAGTTAAATTGGGATAGAACAATTAAATAAATAAAAAACAAAAAGAAACAGGGTCAATACAAACTAACAATACAGACAAAACCGGAATAATTGGGAAAGAACATAAGGGAATAAAAGTTACAAAATTGTTGTTTCCCCACTGGGAAGAGAAGAAAACTATGAAGGATAGGAAAAAACACTAGGGGTGGGGTATAAAAAGAGTAAAGACTTTTCACTTTTATTATTTTAAATTATCGAGGAAAAAAAATTCCTTTTTAAAGATTAAAAGAAGCTTTGAAGAGAAATGTTTTTAGATTAGTTTTAAATAAAGTGAGGTCTTTGATGTTTCTAATATATAAAGGGAGAGTATTCCAAATAAGCGGCGCTTTGACTGAAAAAATATCGTGGCGTCTAGTTCCTGTTATTTTTAATGAAGGGACCATGAGTAGCTCTTGGGTGTTAGATCGAAGAAGGCGGTTTGAAACGTGGGGAATTAGTAGACGATCAATAAACTGAGGTTCATTAGAAGTTATTGTTTTGAATACCACTGCGCCACACACTCCTCCTAATGAGTTTGGGGTTCTTCGCAGCATTCTGTATGAGAAAAGATTGCAAGTACAAAAGGCATTTCATTTGTGATGAAAGGCATCTAGAAGCAGGTGATTTTGGCGTCGTTGCAAATGTAAGGCAGTTTTCTGAAGACTGCATGTAATAAGGGAGTGAGTCGTGGCACAGGGCAGTCCCTGGACAAGGGGCTGCCCTCTCATCTTTTCGTAGACCGACTCAAGAAAGTGCAGCAGGGCACCACTCCCTTACCCAGACACTCGCCCTTCTTTTTCACCTCTCGTGACAGCCCTGGAAGGGTGGCACGGTTAGATAACTGTTTGTTCTGCTCTGCCAGTTGTGCTGAAATTATTACTTGCCCAAGAGCGACACCTAGGGGTAATACGGTAAGGAGCCACCAAATTGAAGGTGGCAGGAAGACCAGAAATGGATCCACATGCAACTTTCTTTAACCCTTTATTTGGCCTTGTTGCATGGGAGATCTGCATCTCCAAACGCCTGTTTCCTTGGCACTGTTGCTCTGGTTCAACATTAAGCAGCCTTTTCACCATCTGCCAATTAAAGTCCCCTTATTCGCCTGTTATTCTATCTTTTCTGTCTATATTCAGTCTCAAGGTCCACAATCCAACTTACTTTTCAGGATTTCCACAAAGAATATGAATGAGATTTATTTGCATTCACTGCTTTCATTGCAAGCAAATTGATCTCATTCATTGCGGTAATCCTAAAAATCAGGCTGGGTTGTGGACCTTGAGGACTGGATTTGAGGACCCCTGCTCTAATTTGTCTATTAAGAGCATGAGAATATAAGAGTTGGCATACTGGTACAGACTGAAGCCCAGTATCCTGTTTCAAATAGTGGCCAATCAAGCTCACAAATATCTGACAGTATCCCAGAAAAGTAAAACAGATTTTATGTTGCTCATCCTAGGAATAAACAGTGGGTTTCTCCCAGGTCAATCTTTAATAATAGCTTATGAACTTTTCTTTTAAGAAGTTAGCCAACCTTTTTTCTTAAACCCTGCTAAGCTAACTGCTTTCACCACATTCTCTGGCAACAAATTCCAGAGTTTAATCACACATTGAGTGAAGAAAAATAGTTGATCTGGTTTGTTTTAAATGTATTACTTAGTGGCTTCATTGCATCCCTCCTAATTTTATTGTATATCATGCCAATGTAGTAAGTAGCATTCTATGTTACTACTGTTTTAATATTTTTCTATTGTTTTGCCTTTGTCTAGATTGATTTTGTTGTACATCACCTGGAGTAAATTTCTTCAACAAGGCAGTAAATAAATCCTAATAATACATACCAGCTAGCAAAAAAGAACATGCCATGGTTTGATGGCATGTACTTTGCCATTTGGCTTGCATAGAGGGTGGGCAAGATGGAATGCTGTAAGTTTTACACGTTCTAGTACAGGGCTTGTGCCCTAAATGAAAGTGTATTTTATAAAGAATATAGGCACTTTTCTTTATAGAATAGGCTTGAAATAGGTGCCCAAAGCATCACCTTCAGTAGAGACTCAGGCTGCACACATGAGTTCTTCAAAGGTCTCTTGCCTAAGGTGCTAGACAAGCAGAGTCTGGTTCTGCTTGAGCTACAAGCCAAAAATTATGTTGCATGGGGACAGAAATTTCACCCATCCTCAATGGAATCTAACCCATACATACCCGTACCTACTAGGATCCATTCCATCCACATCTGCCCTCATCTGTACCTGCAAGAGTAGATGTGATTATTTACTTGTTTGCAGCTCTCTCTTTCTTCCCATACTCAATAGCCTCCTTTGGTTTTTTTTTGGGGGGGGGTTTGGGGGGGAGGGGGTTTGGATGATATTAACTATTCAAACAATGAGTGTTCCAAGCTTTGTTCTGGCGTTCTGGCTGCCTCTCGGTGCATTCCAAGCCTCATTCTGGAGTCGGAGATTTTTGCCTGCACTCCCACAGGAGGGAATCCCACAGCACCTTCTTCCATCCGTTCGGGAATCCCGTGGGTTTTCACAGGATTCCTGCCATTCCCAAGCAGATTTCGATTTCTCAACCTCTCTGCGCTTATACCCAATGCAGCTAACATTACCACCTGGTTTCATTAACACAGCTTCAAATTAACCTGCAGGAACTGCATCTAGTTTAAGATTAATTGTTGAGAGAGATTAAAGTAGAATCCAGAACGCATATTACTCATTAAAACGTAAGTAAAACATAAATTCAGAGAGTTAGTGAGTTATTAAAATAATTCAACTTGCCTCACAAGTCATCTTTATAAAGTAACAACTGTTTTAATGGGAACAAAGAAAGATGATGTTGAATGATGTAAGCCTGATTTGAAGCACTCTGGATTTCAGTTCCTCTTAGATGGATGCAGATATTCTATAAAAATGTTTCATTATGTTAAAATTGGATCCTATCAGAAGGATGTCCATGAGGCAGGGCGTTAGCTAATCTAACCCTGCTGATAACTAAAGATCGGGGCAAAACAGCAGCACAGAAAGCCTTTGTTCGTTTTAGCGCAAAATACAAGGGTCATTTCATAAATAATGCACACTTTTTTTTTTTTTTAATTTACATGTTTTATTTTTTTTTTTTTTAAAGTATTTCTTTACAATCCTTCAATATAGTCTCCGTGCTTTGCAATGACCGAGTTCCAACGTCCGGGAAGCTTCATTATTTCATGCAAGATGCCGTTTTTGTTCAGTTGCCGAATGGCTCGGGTACCGGCGGAAGAAAGCTCTTCCAGAGATGCAAAACGATGTCCATGCATAGGCTGTTTCAACTTTGGATAAAAGTCGAAGTCTGGTGGACTCGTGTCTGGACTGTAGGGAGCAGGAGGTAACACCTCTCAGCTGTGTTCGCGTAGTTTTCCAATGACGACATTCCCTTTGTGTCGAGCTTTGTCGTGAAGAATGAGTGGCCCAGCTAACCGCAACTGAGATCGGGTTTTGTGCATTTTTCTGTGCATTTTTTGCCAAAAATCACGATAATATACTGCTGTGACACTTCTTCCACATGGAACTTTGTCTGTGATGATGACGCCTTCATGATCAAAAGCAAAGATCATCATTTGTTTGACATTTGATTGAGCTCATCGAAATTTTTTTGATTGTGGAGAAGATGGAGCTCTCCATTCGTCGTTGAAAACCATGCAAATGCGGCTAGGAGGTGTTACCTCCTGCTCCCTACAGTCCAGACATGAGTCCACCAGACTTTGACCTTTTTCCAAAGTTGAAACAACCTATGCGTGGACATCGTTTTGCATCTCTGGGAACAGCTTTTTTCTGCCGGTACCCGAGCCATTTGGCAACTGAACAAAACGGTGTCTTGGATGGAATAATGAAGCTTCCCGGATGTTGGGACTCTCATGTCATTGCAAAGCAGGGAAACTATATTGAAGGATTGTAAAGAAATACTTGGGGAAAAAATAAAAATAAAACAAGTAAATTTAAAAATATAGTGTGCATTATTTATGAAATGACCCTCATAATACATCTTTTGCCTCAGGATTTCCTTTCCTGCCACATCCCAAAGCAGCGGGATGGAGGGAGTTGCAGGGGAATAAAGTAGAAGCTGAACCTTGTATGAAAAAAAAAAAAGCACCTTGATATATCTGCTGATCACATTCAGGACATCAAGGGTAATAGACGATGAGAGCTGTGATGGGCATTCCAGAAAAAGAGTTCCAAAATTGCTTTGAAGGGTGGATTAGGCGCTGGTGTCAGTACACAGCTTCCCAATGTGCGGCGGCAGCAAAAAGGGCAAACAGAATGCTAGCAATGATAAAGAAGGGGATCATGAACAGATCGGAGAAGGTTATCATGCCGCTGTACCGGGCCATGGTGCGCCCTCACCTGGAGTACTGCGTCCAGCACTGGTCGTCGTACCTGAAGAAGGACACGGTACTACTCGAAAGGGTCCAGAGAAGAGCGACTAAGATGGTTAAGGGGCTGGAGGAGCTGCCGTGCAGCGAAAGATTAGAGAAACTGGGCCTCTTCTCTCTCGAACAGAGGAGATTGAGAGGGGACATGATCGAAACATTCAAGGTACTGAAGGGGATTGACTTAGTAGATAAGGACAGGTTGTTCACCCTCTCCAAGGTAGGGAGAACAAGAGGGCACTCTCTAAAGTTAAATGGGACAGATTCCGTACAAACGTAAGGAAGTTCTTCTTCACCCAGAGAGTGGTAGAAAGCTGGAACGCCCTTCCAGAGGCTGTTATAGGGGGAAACACCCTCCAAGGATTCAAGACAAAGTTAGACAAGTTTCTGTTGAACAAGAACGTGCGCTGGTAGGGCTAGTCTCAATTAGGGTGCTGGTCTTAGACCAGAGGGCCGCCACGTGAGTGAACTGCTGGGCATGATGGACCACCGGTCTGACTCAGCAGTGGCAACTCTTATGTACTTCAAAGGTGGCCGTAGCGATATTTAACAATGAGGTACGTAGCACTTTTTCTAGGACGAGCTCACAAACTTAATGGTCAGACCTCGCGTGTCTCACGGTCCACATAAAATTCTGTGGGTGGGTCTAACCTGTGGCCCCACTCCTCCACCAGGGTTAGCAGAGAGGATCCGAGATGGAACCAAAGAAGGAACCAGGTTTCTGGCAGGAATCGGTGGTTTTCCACGCCTCTCTTGCTATTTTAATTCTGCTGTTCACGCTGTTATTCAAAGGTGTGCTTTACGAGCACACGCCAACGAGACAGACTGTTCGAGAGCTTAAGGAACACAATGTTGATGCGTTTTTCATCATGGCCCAGAGCGGCCTGCAGCTGCTGAAAAAGGACTATTCTGAGAATGGGTCATAAAACACCAGATTCAGAGTTTGACAGGTAGCTTGTTTCCCTGAGTTTTATAAGACTTTGAATGGACTGAAATAAAGCAGCCTGCAAAGCTTAAACCAGCTACCGCTTCAATTAGATAGAATTGCTTGCTGTGTCTCCATGCGCAGACAGCCTCATGCATATTCATCACCATAATTATAGTGGTTTTAAAAAAAAAAACCCCACAAGTAAATTTGCGACACACAGTATTTTTCATGCCTCAAATGTATCGATAATTACCGCAGGAATTAATTGCGAGTTGTTTAATTTTGTACTTTGTCCGTTGAGGCTAGCAGAAACGTTTCGAAACGAGTAATCATAAGCCACGGGCGGCCTTGTGGGCCGCCACACAGACGGGTGGGTACCTACGAGGGGGGGGTGCTGAAAAGTTCTCAGCCCAACCCGCTTCCTAAATTCTGAGCGTTATTTTGCCATGAGCGGAAAAGAGTGTTGTTTTCTTTTGCGAAGGGCCAACGTGCAGAATCGTAATGCTGTGTTTGACATTTTTTCAGTTCGTTGATTGAACCCATGTCAACGAAAAGTGGAATTTTTTTTTTTTTTGTAAACTTAGGGCTCCTTTTACGAAGCCGCGTTTAGGGCATTAACGCGCGGAATAGCACGCGCTAGACGCTAACGCCAGCCTTGAGCTTGCGTTAGTTCCAGTCGCGTAGCGCGCGGTAATATCCTGCGTGCGCTAAAAATGCTAGTGAAAGGAGCCCTTAATTTAAAGCATCTTAAAAAAACAGTCAAACTAACACTATAAAGCAGTAGAACCAAGAAAAGGCGTGGAATTTTCAAATGTGGAACTCCGAGTCATCACGGAGTTCCTATTCCTGCAGAAGAAAATGCGAAAGGAAAACCATGAATATATGATGCATTGAGTGGTCAATGCCCATCATACTCCACAGTGAGGAAGTGGTGTGCCAACTTTCAGCATGGAGATGTCGAGACCAATAACGCAGCAAAGGTCTGGGAGGCCTCAAACGGTGTCAGCTCCTGAAAGTGTTACATAAGAACATAAGAAGTTGCCTCCACTGGGTCAGACCGAGGTCCATCTCGCCCAGCGGTCCGCTCCCGCGGCGGCCCTTCAGGTCTGCGACCTGTGAAGTGGTTTCTGACCTCTTTTATAACCTACCTCAAGTTCTATCTGTACCCCTCTATCCCTTTATCCTCCAGGAACCTATCCAAACCCTTCTTGAACCCCTGTACAGAGTTCTGGCCTATCACTTCCTCCGGAAGCGCGTTCCATGTGTCCACCACCCTCTGCGTAAAAAAGAATTTTCTAGCATTTGTTCTAAACCTGTCCCCTTTCAATTTCTCTGAGTGACCCCTAGTGCTTGTGGCTCCATGACCTGATTTTGGCAGATCGGCGAATATCGGTTAAAACAATTGCTGAGACACTACAGATATCCATGAGCACCTGAGTATGCAGAAGCTGTCAGCCAAGTGAGTGCCCAAATGTTTGAATGCTGACAAGAAATGGCATCAAGTGGACACTTACAAGTTCATTTTGCAGCATTTTCAGTGAGTTGGTGCCAATTTTTTGGGGAACGACTAGTTACTGTTGATGAAACATGGTAAACACTACTATGATCCTGAGACAAAACAGTCCATGAAATGGTGGCACTCAGGTTCTCCAAGGCCAAGGAAATTCACGACCCAAAAGTCAGCAGGAAAGGTCATGGCCTCAGAGTTTTGGGGTCGGGAAGGTGTTGTAATAGCAGACTATGTTCCAAGTGGCCAATCAGTTACTGCAGAACCACTACTGTTACTTGCTGTGCCGATTAAAGGAGGCATTGAAAGAAAAAAGGAGAGGGAAGCTGCGGAAAGGAGTTTTCTTTTTGCAAGACAATGCACCTACTTGGCAAGGCTGAAGATAGGTGCTCAATAATTCAGTCATTTGACACCTCTTGTTTCAGTTGTGCTGTTTACTCCGATGGCCTCAAGTTTACACTCTGTGTTAAAGGTTCAGAGAAATATCGCATATCTCAAATAATAAGTCCTGATGCTGGCAGGCTCGGCATTCCTGGGGGAAAGCTGATGCTGCAAGATTGCTAATGTTTGCTGTACATTATAACCCTGCAACGCTTCAGCCCTACACTTGCAGTGAAATGCTTAGTAAGGGCTTTATTGGAGGTTGGTGCCTAGCTTGCATGTTAATTGAAAGAGGGGGGGATAAGCATTATTAGATTATTTGACCTTTGTTCTTTGACCTTGATACTGTTGGCCCGTGGAAGGATAGTCATTCACCCCCAACAAGGATGGAAAGAAGAATGCATTGCAGAAGTGATACTGGAACAGAGGTTTTGCCAAAATGGCTTCTGTTGGGGGGTGTGGGGGGGTGCGCTTTATACTTAAAATGAAATCTGAAGAAACTAGTGCTAGGTTAAGCTGACATCAGCACACTGACGTCAACGCGTGCGCAAAGGCCCTGAGCTGAAGAGAAGAGCCGGCAGAGAGAAGAGGAGCCGACGTCGGAAGATTGCTTACAGGACCTGCCTCTCTTCGCGAGAGGCGTGTCCCGTAGGCAGTCAGCCTGACCTCTCCTCTTCCCCAGTGTACCGCGGCACACCTGAGATCTCGGGAGGCACACCATTTGCGATACGCAGCTATACGGGAAAATACAGCGTTCTTAGACGTCTTTAGCCGTAACTGCTTGACTGTTGGAATATGTAGATCTATCTGCATGACTTGCAGAGCGCAGCTGCCGAAGCGGAAGTCGTGAGCCGTGGAGCCGTAAACTGACCTTTTCAGATAAGTGGTCTACTGTTAAAACATCTTTTGTAGAGCCATAACGTTTGCCACTCCAGTAGAAGCGAGAATCCTTGCTCCATGCAATGGGTTATGATTAAAATTCAACCACCTTTCCAGCGACGACGTACCGCTGCTATGGCGCCTTGCTGAAGAGCACAATTGAATCCTCTACCACACCATTTAATGTACACGAATCACTGTTACGTAATTTATCTAGATAATCTTTATTACGCAATTCTTTTGGTAATTCCTATAATTTGTATTCCGCCTTGAACAATATATAATGTATAATGTATTCGAAATTAATTTTCCTATGAACTGTTTTCCTACCTTCTTCTACTCTATGTTTATAACCTAACTAATTTATTTTTCTCAAGTACTTTAGCAAGAATGTGAGCCTTTGGGACAGTCAGGGAACTCTAAGTACTTTCTCTTCATCTTAATTAATCTTACGGTACAGCGGTATATAAGAAATAAAATTATTATTATTATTATTATTATTATTTAAATATTTCAAAGCCTTGAAATGTTATATGATGATATTATTTGAGAAACTTGCCCAGTATTGATGAGAGGGGGGGAGTCATTTGTGTTTTGTTCGAAGCGGAATATGTGGCAGAATGCTATCCACAAAACACTTTAGTGCTAAATTAAGCACAGAAAGATTAACGGCAATTTATAGCTTGAGCCAGTACAGCGTGATATAGTATTCCTCCCCAATCTGAAGAGTGTCCTAACTATTGAGTTGTTCCAGCTTTCTAAAGGATAAAGGTAAAGGAGTCATGGATTTGATATTTCTGTGGTACAATCAAAGTGGTATTTTCTGTGTGCCTAGTGGGCTCACAATCTTAAGATGAAGAAGGCTACAGGTCCCCAGATGTAGGGGCTAGAACAGATTCTTGTATTATGGAAGCATTTGATCATGTTACATGTATTAAACAAATCTCGGCCTTTATAATTTGGGCTTCTCACAGACCCAGGTGGGCGTAAGAAAGACAGACATTCTGAAACCCTTGTAAGCAGTGCGGCTTACAAGGGTTTCAGAAACGTTACTAAACGTTTCCCTTTTTCTTGTGTCCCTAAGTGGTGGCCATCGGGCAGGATTACGTCACCTCCGAGAGCCAACTGCTGTATTATCCCAGCATCACCTATGCCATTATCGGGAGCTCGGTCATCTTCGTGCTGGTGGTGGCGCTGCTGGGCCTGGTTCTGCACCATCAGCGGAAACGCAGTAACCTGATGTCTCTCCCCGTTCATCGACTGCAGCATCCGGTCCTCCTGTCTCGCCTGGTGGTCCTCGACCATCCGCACCACTGCAGCATCACCTACAACGTCAACAGCGGAGCCCAGTACGTGACTAATCATCAGCCACAGGGGCCGGACTCCCCACCCTCATACTCCGAAGCAGTACTGGATGAAAGGTACATTCGGAAGAGATGAATTTATCAAACTGTTCAACTCATAAACACCTTCCTTTTCCTTTTGATTTCAGGAACAATATTGAGTTCTGGTCTGGTACACTCTAAGCCAGGGGTGCCCACACTTTTTGGGTTTGCGAGCTACTTTTAAAATGGCCAAGTCAAAATGATCTACCCACAATAAAATTAAAAAAAAACCCACAAGAGCACACTGCACGCAGAGAAAATGTGAATTATCATTTATATTCTGCAGGTTTTCAAAGAGGTCAAGGCAGATGACTCTATGCACTGTCACCTCAGTAACAACCATACAAAAATAGACAAATATACCCTCCTCCCTTTTTACTAAACCGCGACAGCAGTTTTTAGCGCAGGGAGCTGCGCTGAATGCCCAGCGCTGCTCTCGATGCTCATAGGCTCCCTGCGCTAAAAAACGCTATTGCGGTTTAGTAAAAGGGGGCCATAGTGCAAAATATAGACATCAGATATAAATTCAGACACATTTTGATCACTAAATTTTAAAATAAAATCATTTTTCCACCTTTGTTGTCTGGTGATTTCATGAGTCTCTGGTTGAACTTTATTCTTCTGACTGTGCATCCAATATTTTTCCCTTCTTTCAGCCTCCTGTATGCTTCCTCTCCTCCAGACCTCATTCCCTCCCCCAGCCTTTTCTTCCTCTCTCCTGCCCCTCCCCTTTCTTTCTCCCTGCCTCCCTTCTTTCTTTCTGTCTCCCTGCCCCCTGTCTTTCTGTCTGTCTTTCTGTCTCCATGCCCCCTTTTTTTCTGTTTCCCTTCTTTCTGTCTCCCTGCCTGCCCCCTTTCTTTCTTTGTCTTTCTTTCTCCCTGCCCTCCCCCAAGCCACCACCATCGTCATCGGAGAGCAGGCCCCCAAGCTTTCCCTGCTTCCTGACACAGCAAACAGAAGCGCTGGGCCGACCAGCCTTCCCCCTGACGTCAATTCTGACGTTGGAGAGGAAGTTCTGGGCCAGCCAGGTAGTGATTGGCTATCCCGGAACGTCCTCTCCAATGTCAGAATTGACGTCGAGGGGGGGAGCTGGTCGGCCCGGCGCTTCTGTTTATCGCGTCGGAAAGCAGGTAGAATACTAAGGCAACGCGAGTCATATCACGGAGCCCGGGATGGGCCCTGCGATCGACCCGCGTTGCCTTCGCGATTGACCTTTTGGGCACCCCTGCTCTAAGCTATTAAATTTGCTAATGGAATACAAATTCTCCTATCAAGCTCTGCTAATATATAACTTACCATTTTATTTATCAAATTCAATTTCATTAGAAACTAAATTTTAAAAAAAACACAAACCCCATACATTCGTTGTGATGTGTGGAAAGTGTTCAGTGTCCTTGTATCCTGCAACAGAGCCGCTTAGAGAACAATGTCGGGACCATCATGTCACTTTTATGTCCCTGATAGATCTTATTGCCTTAATTGCACAAAACCTTTTGTGGTACAAAAGTGCACAGCAATGCGACAGTGTAACGCTTATCTTATTTTGAAGAGATTTCGCTGTTAGCGGCTCAGCAGGATAACAAATGCTCAAAGGGCTCTGGGCGCTCCATAACCTCAATTTTTTCTCCAAAATGCACTTGAATCCCCCTGTTTTTTTGTGGACTAATGACCTTAGCTTGATTTTGTTGTAAAGTTATTCTAATGTGTAGTTTATTGTAATACTAAGACACTCATTTTCAAAGCAGATGGATTTCTCAAAATGGCCAGGAAAACATCCCTCTGTTGAAAATACCTAAATTTTCAAAAGGGCAGATTTTCAAAAAGGCGATTTTCAAAAAGGCAGAATTGGGATATTTTTAACCGAGTTCATCCAAATAGCAAGAGTGGGGGTGTTTGGAGGCGTGGCAAGGGTGGGACTAGGGCAGGCTGAAAAGTTGGGAGACGCCTTTCAGCGATAATGGAACAGGAAAGAAAAACATCCAAGGCAAAAAAGGAGGATGTTTTTTTTTTCTGGACCTATTTCAGTCATGTCCAAGTTACCAAAAGGGACTCTGCCTGATCAGATAACCTTTGGTGGGATTAAGGCATGACTCCTCTTTAATTCCTCAGTGGTCACTGACTCCCCCTCTCACCCTCCCTAAGAAGTGAAAGCGACGGTGGATACCAGGCTGTCTGACGGCCGCTGGCATTGTGAAAGTGCCAAACAAGAGTATCAGGCAGGTCCCTGGATTTGCACCAGGGGACCCAGGTCCATATCTCACTCTTACCTATTTAATTTGTGGTTTAAATTGTGAACCCACGAGGCAAAACAAAAAGAAGCCAACCAATCTGCAGTGAAGGAACAGCAAGCAGGACAAAGAAGAACTGCGGAAAATGTACAAGGTGCCAGAATTTTTATTCAAGTCAATAAAAAAACGATGTAAAATACGATGGCAAAAATTGGCTCTTGGTTAAAAGGGTGCGGACCCGACACGGTCCGTGTTTCGAAAAACACTTCTTCCTGCACTTTGCGCAGTACCCTCGACATGAGATTTTTGCCGCCTGTTTCAGAAGTGGTTGGGGTTTGTTTGTTTTTTTTCTTTATTGCTGTATCCATATGGTTCTTGTATATTTGTCACCTGAGCATTACGGACCCCTGAGGAACAAGTGTTTTTTGAAACACAGACCGTGTCGGCTCCGCACCCTTTTAACCAAGAGACACTTTTTGCCATCGTATTTTATATAATTTTTTTTATTGACTTGAATAAAAATTCTGGCAGCTTGTCCATTTTCTACAGGTTTTTTTTTTTTTTGTTCTGCTTGTTAAATTGAGAGCCCTCCAGAACCAGCCCCCTGTTTCTAAATGTAGAAGTTATCTGCAATTTGGAATGTGATTGTCGTGGTGTACTTTTAGGTACAAGGATTTGGGGGGGGGAGGGTTCTTAAGGAGTGATGATGGGAAATGTATCGGAATGCTGTTGTTTAAAGCCCACTAGGCTGACCCTCTGCTTTGCAGGATGTCTGTGTAGCCATTTCTGTCAAAAATGATGCCTGCCAGTTTTGTGCCTGCTTTTTCGTCAGGCTACGATGTCTCGTAGCCCCATTTTTAAACAGAAAAAAACCTGACTTTTTCCTATTTGAAAATAAATGGCTGTCAGATGGACTTTTTTTGTGCACATTATCGGCAAAACATCCCAATTCGGACCTAGATGATGTTTCGAAAGTGTCCCTTTAAATTGGGTAAAGGGTAGTTTCTTTGCAAAAATTGTTTTCTTTGTGACAAAGCTCCAATCTGCAATGAAAATAAAAAATAAGATGAAATGTTACTTTGCTGCAGAGCCCTGGATGAACAGAGAGATTTAATTGTGTCCTTTTCTTGCAATAGGCCGCCATGGTTTGATCTTCCTCCACCACCGTATTTTTTGGACGAGTCTCCAAACCAGACCGAACTTCCTCCTTATCGCTCTCGGACAGGGAGTTCCGTGAGCGTGGACACGTCGAGGGCAGGGAGTCCTTTGCACGTGGACTGTTCTAGAGACAGAGGAACTGGTAGCATGGACAATCCCAGAATCCCTCGGGAGGCAGTGTCGGACACCAACAGCACTCTGCTTAGCCCTGTAGCCGAAGGAAAAATAGGATATGGGACGACCTAATATGGCTCGTACCATCTTAGTACTCTTACTACCACAATGTGCTTTCAATATCCAAAGGCAAGGTGGTGTGATGACTTCTGCTTCCCATTTTGGTTTGTATGAGTGTTCTTACTGTTGTCCCAAGAGATTTTGGGATTGAGAGACAGGAGTACAAGCCCAGAATGCACTGGGATGTTCTAGAAACTAGGAACAGCCCAAGACGCGCCAGACATCTCGGAGGCTTGCGGTTTCCCCTGTGCGAGATGCCAGTAATTCACTGCTGGGTTTTCTGCACATATGCCCCTCAAACCAAAGTAACATAGTAAATGACGGCAGATAAAGACCTAAACGGTCCATCCAATCTGCCCATTAAAAAAGACATGATTAAATTAACTTGTCTCTTCTTTGATATTTCTGGGTCGTAGACTGTAAAGTCCACCTGGTATTGTCCTAGGTTCCAAATGCTGACGTTGCCATCTAATCAAGCCATTGTGACATCACTGCTGAGGTTGGCTCTTTGGCATTGGTGGAATGAGGCATTATGACATCACAATCTCAGCTCTGGAATGTTGCTACTCTTTGGGTTTCTGCCAGGTAACATAGTCAATGACGTCAGATAAAGACCTGAAAGGTCCGTCCAGTCTGCCCATTAGTTATTCTCATTAAAAATACATAATTAATTTGTCTCTTCTTTGATATTTCTGGGCCAAAGACTAAAGTCCACCTGGTAATTCCTTAGGTTCCAACTGCTAAAGTTGCCATCTAATCAAGCCATTGTGACATCACTGCTGAGGTTGGCTCTTTGGCATTGGTGGAATGAGGCATTATGACATCACAATCTCAGCCCTGGAATGTTGCTACTATTTGAGTTCCTGCCAGGTAACATAGTAAATGACGTCAGATAAAGACCTGAAAGGTCCGTCCAGTCTGCCCATTAGTTATTCTCATTAAAAATACATAATTAATTTGTCTCTTCTTTGATATTTCTGGACTATAGACTCACATCCACCTGGTATTGTCCTAGGTTCCAACTGTTGAAGTTGCCATCTAAACTCGCTCCAGCCTATCCAACCATCCCGTTGTTTGCAGGATATCTACTGTAAAGTCTGGCCAGTAACATCCTCATGTTCCAAAATAGTGGAGTTCCCACTGATGCCCTCCCCAGCCCATCCTACACTGAATCACCACATATGGGTCACAAACCGTCCAACTCAGTCCAATACCGGACTTAGTTCTTTAATTTATACCATTTGTTTTCTAATTAGCATTTTTCTGTCATTAGCAGAAACATATGACTGTATCCCATTTTGTTTGAGAGGTTGTGTTGGTTTTTTTTAAATTATTGTAGCAGAGAAAGGCATTTTGCAAGGATCTTCCCCCATGTCAGTCCTACAGGTGGTTCTGTAACGCGCAGTCTGGGCGACTCTGTGCTGTGCGTTACCAGAAACTTAATCCTGGCACACTTGGATCTCCTCTGGAGAGTAAATTTGTATTTTTGACGGTTCTGATCACTTGCGTTTTCTATTTGCTGCCTCTGGTAGTCAGCAGTTTTTTTTCCTGCTCACAGAAAGGGCCAGTCCCAGGTACTTCTATTTCCGCTGACTAGTGGAAATATCCCCTTCCAGGCATCTTAGCAACAAAGAACTACTGTCTGGTCTTTCCGACCTGTTTTGTGTCTGTGTGTAGAAGAGGTAGAATCGGGGTGGGGTTTTAATTTAAGAGACAATGGTGATTTTTCATGCCTCTGCTGGTAAAAAAAAAAAAAAAGCGTAATAGCAAGTTAGAGTAGATTTGCATGTGTGCTTATGAGTTATGCCTCGTTCCACTGTTTTAAACCAAACACCAAAAGAGGCAAGCGAGATGCATATACAACCAAAATAGTTACATTTATTATATCTAATGATAAAAAGATATCATAAAAGAGTCCATAAATACAACTATAATTGGAAAAACAAACTGTTCTGTTGAAGTCCCAGCTAGGATCCCAGTTTCGGCTATGCCTTCCTAAGGGGACTAGTGAGCACGGTTCTTTTATTCTCCTTTTGCGACGGTTCTGGGGACTGGTCAAGTGACTTCGAAAGTCAAATATAGTAGGTATTTCATTATCCTGCAGACGTGTTCTGTAAGGACTTTTTCGACGAACCATTGAAGAGTCAAAGCGTCGGGCCCATAGTCTAGAACATTTATATAAATGATCTGCTGTTTTATCCTCCACATTCGCTCTTTGAAGGTTTTGGACTATATTTGCACCAAAAATAGAAAGAAAAATGACAGAAGAAACGGTAAACCAAGGATACCAAAGCATCTTTATTACGAGGGGGTGATGAAAAGTTCTCAGCCCAACCAAGAAGAGAATGACGTGGATATAGTTCAATCAATGATCTGAAACGATGTCAAAACATAGAGATTTGATGACCCTCTTTTCAGCTATAGTGGCAAAATAATGTTAAGAAGGTGGTGGGTTGGGCTGAGAACTTTTCAGCACCCTCTCATAAAGGACAATCAAGCCATTGTGACATCACTGATGAGGCTGGCTCTTATTGGTGGAATGAGGCATTATGACATCACATTCTCAGCTCTGGTTACCAGACACGGAAACTCTTCACACTACGAGAGGGAGCTGAAAAGTCCTCAGCCCAACCAAGACGAGAATGACGTGGATATGGTTCAATCAATGATCTGAAACGATGTCAAAACATAGAGTTTTGATAACCCTCTTTTTAGCTATGGTGGCAAAATAATGCTAAGAATTTAGGAAGTTGGTTGGTTGGGCTGAGAACTTTTCAGCTCTCCCCTCATAGGGATTTCAATTTTCTTTTTTTTTTTTTGGTTCTGTAAATCTTTATTCATTTTAAAGCCAAAACTAAGTGCAACATATTATACAGTCATTTACACTTTAACAGCACTTAAATTCAATCAGAATTATATTCTACTAGTCTTTAAGCCCGTTACATTAACGGGTGCTAGAATATATGTCTGTCTTTCTTTCTGTCTCTCTCCCTGCCCCTGTCTCTTTCTTCCTTTCTTTCTGTCTCTCTCTCCCGCTGTCTGTCTGTCTTTCTCCCTGTCCCTCTCTGATTGTCTGTCTTTCTGTCTCTCTTCATGCCCCTGTGTCTTTCTTCCTTTCTTTCTGTCTGTCTCCCTCCCGCTGTCTATTTTTCTTTGTCTCTCCCTCCCGCTGTCTGTCTTACTGTGTCTCTCCCTGCTCCCTGTGCAGCAGCAGCAGCATTTCCCTCTCTCTCCCCCCCCCCCCCCCCACTTCCTTGTGCAGCAGCAGCAAGGAAAGGAAGAGGCTGGCACTATCCCTGGGTGTGGTGGGATCAGATACCTTTAGGCTGGTCCTAGAAGGATGGCTGCAAACGGGGTGAAAGTTTGGAATACTCTGCCGCCGCTGCAGCTTGCAGCCGCCGACAGCTGCGGCGGCCTTCAGCCGCCAACAACCGCCGCTGCGGCCTACATCACCTCGGAGGGATTCTCACGCATGTGCACTCCTACCTGCGGTGCCCTACAGCGCACAAAAAACGGGCGCACGCAAGTGGGAGTGGGCATGCGCGCTTAGGGCTTTATTATATTAGATGACAAATACATATATCATCCCCCCCTTCTACTTAACCAAAAATTTGCACTCAAAATTTAAAAAAGTCTTCCCACCCTGGACGTGTATTATGAAAGGGAAAAATCAACAGAATTTTGTCAATGGCTCCCAAATATCCATAAACTTCCTATAGTGTCCCTGTGACATAGAGATTCCCACCAAAAAGTATAATTTAACCGATCCCAGTTTTTCCAGTCTCGAAGTTGGGACATCGGATCATCTATTGTACTATTGTCCCTTGATACTTAAATTTTGGAGATCCATCTGGGATCAAGTGAACAAAATATTGGAAAATCCAGTGGCACTGACGTACGATACCATCCTATTTGATACGTTAATGAGGGCTAAAAGCCAAATATCTGCTCGAAATAACAAACTTCTCTTTATAATGACAGGGGCTGCCATACAACTTATTTTGAGATTGAATTTTTGAAAATGATTGTTAGAAAACAAAGGAGAAAATGAAGGGCTGGAACAATTAATTGCGCATTTTAATTGGTAGCGTGAAACTCCACGATAATTTTTCAATTAATATTAGTGTCTGATTGCTTCAAGCTGAGTTGGATGAGAAATCCGTTTTCACCCACTTGTCCCATTTTCTCATGCATAAATGCAGTTTGATTGGGGGGGGCAGTTGAAAGAGGCGCTGCGATTGATCCTTCTTCAGATGGTACCTTCGGCAGCTGCCAAGTGAGAACTGAAAAATTGCTTTCATACATCTCCCCCCCCCCCCAAGCTGGAAATAATGAACCCCAGGTGAGGATTTGTTCCTGCTTGTCAGCACGGGGATCGCATTTTGTCAGAGGGCTTGTGTGCAGTGTGACTTTTGGAGAATTCCTTACACTGACTGTGACTTCAAGAGAATTATCTGTAGGGAAAATCCTAGTTTGGGGGGAACCATTTTTAAGCAGATTTTGGCGTTTTCATGAGAAACGTTGGCCAAGATTCGTGCCTGGTTTTGTATGGAGGTGTGACGGCAGAATGCCAGCCATATTAAATTAGGTTGCTCTTATGTAGCCCAATTATTTAGGTTTAATGAGATGACTGAAGACTTTTATTCATGAGCTGTGCATCCAAATAAGGCAGCCTCTGCCCTCATCAGAAACTTTACTATCGCTTCTTAGGGCATTTCCTGTTGAGGTCACAAACAGTTTGCTTTTCGGAAGACACTTTCTCTGTTCAGCATCTCAGTGTTTACACAAACCTTTCCCCTTTCTACTACTTATCATCTCTATTTATTTATTCAATTTTCTGTACCGTTCTCAAAGGAGAGCTCAGAACAGTTTATATGAATCTATTCAGCTACTTAAGCATTTTCCCTGTCCCGGTGGGCTCACAATCTAATGTACCTGGGGCTTTGGGGGAATTAAGTGACTTACCCAGGGCCACAAGGAGCAGCGAGGGATTTGAACCTACAATCTCAGGGTGCTGAGGCTGTAGCTTTAACCACTGCGCCACTCTAGAAATCAAAATGTAGTAAAAGTGAGCCACGTATAGGACAATCAAGCTATTGTGATATCACTGATGAGGTTGGCTCTTATTGGTGGAATGAGGCATTATGATGTCATAATACCAGTTCTGTACATTTATTTATTCAATTTTCTGTACTGTTCTTTCAGGGGAGCTCAGAATGGTCCTGGTGGGCTCACAATCTATCTAATGTACCTGGGGCAATGGGGGGATTAAGTGACTTGCCCAGGGTCACAAGGAGCAGGATGGGTTTGAACCCACAACCCCAGGGTGCTGAGGCTGTAGCTTTAACCACTGCGCCACACTCCCCTATAGCGCTACTAGACATACCCAGCGCTGTACATCAAAACATAGAAGAGACAGTCCCTGCTCAAAAGAGCTTACGATCTAGTCTAGACAGATAAACTGTGCTCAGTGGGGGAATTAGAGAGGGAAAGATAAGACAGTTATTGGTGCTTAGCAGGTGGGTTGGAGTTTGGAATTGAAAGCAGTTTGAAAGAAGTGGACTTTGAATCTGCCTAACTTGGTACATCAAGCTCTATCTGGTATTCTTCAAATCCAGTTTGTTTCAGGCATATGGTACAGCAAAGTAGAAGGAACAGTGGAGTTAGCTGTTGAAGAGAAGGGTACAGATAAGAGAGACTTCCCTGATGAGCAGAGTGCCCGGCGCAACAGAGTTCTGAACAGATTGAAGAGGAAAGATGGTTTAGCACAGTGAATCGCAAACAGTGTGCCGTGGCGAGATACGAGATTTAACTGCTGGCACAGGTGCCCGGCACATCTCTTCCAGTGTACCTCTCCCCCCCTCCCCAACGATGGAAGGATTTCCAAAACCCGGCAGTTTGTCTGGGTTTTGGAAGGCCCCTGAGCTCAGGGCTGCATCCGGAGGGCCTCTGAGCATGCGCGGATGTTGACGTGACTTGACGCACATGCTGGCTTTCCAAAAGGTTTGGACAAGTTCCCGGAGGAACGTTCCATAAACTGCTGGTGAGACAGCCGTGGGAGCAACCATTGCTTTCCCTGGATCAGTGGCACGGAATGCTGCTACTATTTGGGTTTTTGCCAGGTACTTGTGACTTGGATTGGCCTCTGTGAAGACGGGATACTGGGATAGATGAGACCATTGGTGTGATCCAGTAAGGCAAATCGTATGGTCTTATCATCGGTCGACGTCCATGCATACCTAGAGGCCCTCTAGACACGGCCTCGAGTGAAAAACGTTTGGGAGACACTGGTTTAGCGGAAGACCAGTAAGAAACAGGTTGCAGTAGTCTAGGCAAGAGGTGAATGAGGGTCTTGGTAGTGCGCTCAGAAAGGAAGGGTCTGATTACTGTAGAGAAAGAAACTGATTTTGGCAGAGCACAACACAGGACATTTGTCCTGGACAATCCCACACCTTTGCAGAAACCCCCTTCATAACTAATACATATTTTTGGATCTTACTTTATTTAAAAAAAAAAAAAAAATAAGGAAGGGAATACGTATGGTCTTCATCAGTGCAGTAAGCATGACATGGAAGTCACACACAACCCCCCACACCCCACCCCCACCAGATGTACGTTTATTTTCAATGGGCCACTTTAAATCTTAGGCAGACCTATTTTGGGGTTGGAACAGGAATACTGGAAAATAAAGTTGCAGCGTCCAGAAAACTACTGTTATCTCTCAGTAGACATTAAAGCATCAGGCCTTCACTTTTCTGGTCTTTTACACTTGAACCAAAATTTACAATTTCACTTTTAATGACTGCGTTGGTTATCAAGGACTTGTTAAATCAGCAAGGAAGGGATGCCGAACAGTTATATCATGTCCTGTTTGTTTTATTAGATGTTGCTTGAACTGGGGGAGAAGGGGGTTTGTATGTTCTTTTTTTTTAAACAAAAAAAAATAAAAATGAATACAGCATTTTATACCTTCCATGATTTTGGCTTCTCGTTTTCTCCAATTGGTGTTAAGCTTGTAGATAAAATGTAACGGAGACGGGCAGAAAACGCCGCAGCTAGGTTTCTACTAGGAAAAAAATGAGACAGACGAGTGCCACCCCGCCACTGAAGGAGTTACGCCGGCTCCCAATTGAGAGCAGGGTGAAATTCAAAATCCTATAGCTGACGCACAAAACTGTTCACCTCTCGGAACCTAGCGGCCATAACCATACGCCCCCGGCTGCTCTACGCTCGAGCCAAGAGCCCTTACTACAAATACCTTCCTTCAAAGACATCAAATACAAAAGCGCCGGGGCAAGAAAGTTCTCGGTAATGGCTCCGACGTGGTGGCATGCCCTACCAAAGGGATTAAAGTTAGAAAAGAACTCTGGAAAATTCAAGAAAGGGATAAAGACTATCTCTTTTTCAAACTACTTCAACTGAAATTATGAAGTTGACAGAGAGGAAACTAGAACTTTCAGGGATGCATGTAAATAGATGATGTTTAGCTGAAATGGCCAACCTCCATAAGAGGTAATTCATTTAGTTGAAATGACCAACCTTCGTAAGAGGTAATTCATTTAGCTGAAATGACCAACCTTCATAAGAAGTAGTTCATTTAGTTGAAATGGCCAACCTCCTTAAGGGGTAGTTCATTTAGTTGAAATGACCAACCTTCGTAAGAAGTAGTTTATTTAGTTGAAATGACCAACCTTCGTAAGAAGTAGTTTATTTAGTTGAAATGACCAACCTTCGTAAGAAGTAGTTCATTTAGTTCAAATGACCAACCTTCGTAAGAAGTAGTTCATTTAGTTGAAATGACCAACCTTCGTAAGAAGTAGTTCATTTAGTTCAAATGACCAACCTTCGTAAGAAGTAGTTCATTTAGTTGAAATGGCCAACCTTCGTAAGAAGTAGTTCATTTAGTTCAAATGACCAACCTTCGTAAGAAGTAGTTCATTTAGTTGAAATGGCCAACCTCCTTAAGAGGTATGTAAAAAAGTGTATAGTGTATTTAGCTGCAATAGTAAACCTAGTATTGCATGTGTGCATACATAGGACAACTGATTTGGTATAAGCATGTAGTAGGATGATGAATTATTGGCATAACCATGCCCGTATCAATAACTCTTAACACCACCACAGAGCTCTGTGTATAGAGCCCTCACAACTCCTTATGGTAACATCTCTACAGAAGCTAATGGATCATATCAACTTTACAGAAGCTCATATAGTGTAGCGCCCTTGCAGAGGCTCATATAGACTGCTCTGAATTGATTCCCCAGTCATAGAAGCGCTCAATAATCATAATCCTTCAGGTACTGACTGCACTGCTGGTCTTTCATCCTTTGAAAAACCTTTTTATAATACAAACATTTTACATTGTTAGGTGCCATGAACTGGGTGGTTGAGTCCTGGTTTAGGATTTCATTATTTTCCACTTATCATTTCCTGCAGTGCTACTGCCATTCTCGTCTCTCATCAGGGAGCTGTCAGACCCTGTTGCTACTATATTTCCCCCACACATAACTTCTGCAGGGGGTTCTTAAACCAGTGCTTGGAACACACCAAGTCAGTCTGATGTTCAGAATATCTGCAATGAATATGCATGAGATAGATTTTCTATGCAAATCTATCACATGCATATATTCATTGTGAATTCTCAAAAACAACACCAAAGCAAGATGCAAACAAAAGAATCTAATTTTACTAAATCAATTAAATATATCTCAGATCTGTACAATTTTATTAAAAGCATAATGGAAATACAATGGATGGGGGGAAGGAGAGGGCAATTTTCAGATTGCTGTGGGTTTGAAAATTGTGCTCCTCGTGACCCTCCGTCTTCCTGTTTTTAGCTCCTAACTGAAAAAGGCATGTGAAGACATTAATTCTTGTACTGACGCAAGCAAAAATGAATGCCATCTGCTTCTGAGGTTTTTTTTTGCCAAGATGGAAAGACGAGTTTTTTTAAGTGCATAATCAGAGTTAATTAGCTGGAATTAGGAAATTCTGGTCCTCACGGGCCACCAGTAGGTTGAGTTTACAAGATCACCATATTGAATATTCATGAGATTTATTTTTATGTAAAACAGTGACTCGTGCAAGTTACATCTTCTGATTATCCTAAGGACCAGGCACATCTTGAGGGGTGGGGGTGGGAGGCAACAGGGCAATTAATACCGCCACTGCTTAACCTGATCTGAGAATTGTGGATCACTTTATGCCCATAAAAGTTCAAGGCAATTAACAATTAAAGAAGAGACCCTACAACATGGGTAGCTTACAGAAAAAGCCATTACGGCAATTTACAATCAAAGAGGAGCGCATGCAAGACCTGGGGGGGGGGGGGGGTGGGGGGCGTTTCCAGGAAAATCATTATAGGCAAAGTAATAGAAGTTGGAGCTTGGACAACCCTGGGAAATCTAAAAGGATCATCTGTTGAAAGGTGATTTTTTTTTTCCATAAAGGAATGTTTTCAATTTTCTTCTAGTTGAGAAACGTGGATATTATGATAGTCGTCAACATCAACTGAATGCAGATGACTCTTTTTATTCCAGCTGTATCTTCTATGGATGAGCCTTTGGCTTGCCAAGGTTTCACGGGTCTTACTGCTATTTAGATCAATGGCAGCCCTATATGGGTATTTGTGGACATACCTATGGCAAATGGCCATATAGGTAAGTGTTGCTGCCTCTACTTTATTCTATTTCATTATATCATTATATTATACATTTGTCACAGAACAAACAAAATGAATTTTTGAACCATGAATTATTAAATCGTTATCTTTTTAACTCGAGTTTAAATAAAATAAAATGGTTAGGGAGATTTAAGGGTGGGATGGAGGATCGACGTAGATGATTATATGGCATTATATCAAACAAGGATAAGAACCTGAAATAAAATATATGTTTAACAATTGCATGAGCACTGTACAATACAGAGCTGCCTGTCACGTGACCATCCACTGCGAGTTTACCACCATAAAAGATAAGTCATGGTGTTATTATTTATATAGATTGGTTAGAAATTTATGTGGTGGTACAGACATAAATGATGGTCTGATGGCAGCCTGTATTCTGTTTTATACACTTGAACATTATAAGTTGTGGGTCTGAGCACTATTGTAATTCCCTGAAAAATAAACCCCCTTGTGCAACTTCAAGGTCAAAAATTGGCCAACTCAACAGCGTGGTAACCAAAATTCACTATATCTAGCCATCTGCAACCAGAAGTGGCGTTGCTAGGGAGGTTGGCGCCCAGCATTGTTGTGCCGCATGCCCCATTCTTCTTCGCCACGCTATGCACCCTCCTGGACTTTACCGCTTGGACACCTCCACCCCATGTACCTTTTGAAATGTTCGCCGGAGTGAGCAGTATCTTCCACCTGCTGCTCGCACCACCCTTGGCTCCCTTCTGGCGTCACATCCTGATCCTACGACCAGGAATTAACATCAGATGGGAACCAGGGCCAGCAAACATTTCAAGAGATACCTGGGAGAGGGGCACAGAGGAGGAGAGGTGCTGGCGCCCCACATGAAGATGACGTCCAGGGCAGTCCGCACCCCCACCACTGGTAGACACGAATGAAGTGCAATTTTTTTTTTTTTTTTTTAATTCTTTTATGATTTTGAATCAAAAACAGTGTCATACAAATGAAAGAACAAAAGATGAAGTGAGAATTCTTGACACTTACTGAACTGGCAATGTGTTTAATACTGGGACATCCAAATTTACAACTGTACAAGAATTTAATGCTGTTTTTTCCATCCCTCCTCCTTTCCTCTTATTTAGGAGCAAGAGTGGGCCATGCGATCAAAAACCATATGTGTGTGGGCTGCATGAATATCTGAGCCTGTCATCAAAATCTATGCATTGCTTCTGAAATCCATATCCTCCAAATACTTCTGCAAACCTGTATGCTCGCTAAATAGATTTTTTTTAAAAAATTATTTGTTAATCTTAAATGGGCTTGAGTCCAGAGGTTAGGTGGACCTCACTGGACATCACTATGTTTTACTGAGGTAATTAAATTATGCCATGCCACAAGCCCAAAGCTGATTCACCCGTGGTTGCATGCTCCCTTTTCCCCCTCCTCCCTCCCCCAGCTACGTATATGGACCTCCGGCCTCTGCTTTAGTTGAGGATCGGGAACCGCAGGTCCAAAGAAGAACCGAGTCTGGTTTTGACCCCTGTCTCTTAAGATATGGAACCTATCGGATTAACCTAACCTATCGCTTAGAACCTAACGGATGTAGCGGTATATAAGAAATAAATTACATTACATTACATATGGAGCGGGTGTCCTAACGCGGTTGTACAATGATGTATTTCGATTTCTATCCCGTTGTTCTCAAAGAGCTCGGAACGGGTTACGGGTTAAACACACATCGGGCTCCTTTTATTAAGGTGCGCTAGCGTTTTTGGCGCACGCCCAAAATTACAGTACGCTTCTAGAATAACGCCAGCTCAATGCTTGCGTTAAGGTCTAGCATGCACGACAATTTAGCACGTGCTCTGTGCGTTAAGGCCCTAACGCATCTTAGTAAAAGGAGTCCACAGTTTACTCGTTACCAGGTTACAATTTACACTAGATTTGGCATAATTTCAGTACAAGTTTCCGATAGAAGTTTTTCCTAGCTAGACACATATTTAGAATCTAATACTGATGGACATAATATACAGTTTACCGGTTACAATTTGTCCTGGTTATTCATACAGTGCAAGTTTTCCAGTACAAGTTTTCTCTTAACTGATAAAGTTTACAGGTTGGATTTGCCCTAGTTATACCAGATTTTACCTTATAATCTTTCCTTATGTGACACGTTTATAACATGCTATTGGTGGATACTACGCTGCAGAAGAGTTGCTCAAAAGGTCAGACAGGCAATAGCCCCCCTCCCTATTTTTTTTTTTTTTTAAGAATTAATGCTAAACTGAGAACTGTAAAAATGGGCTGAATTCTGTTGGAACAGTGTAAAACTGACCCAAAGAGCTTCACCAGGAGCTGAATGAAAAACATCTTTAGAAGTCTACATCAAAGGCAAACGGTAATGCGGCTGTTAACAATTTCAGTTGGGGGTTGGAGGGAGTGTTTGTGGCGTGACGGGGCACCCCTGCTCCTGCATTCTATCCATCTTCAGAGGAAACTGACAGGCATAGGGATGATGAAGCGCAGGCGAAAACTCCCTCAGGAGGTCAGAGGCAGGGTCATATCAGCTGCTTCTTTTCTCATCTGGTTTGAGTTGCTCGCTGGATCCAGTCTGGAGGAACCTCTTAGCTGTACTTATCTGTTTTATGAAATGAGTAGTGTTCAAGCATGTCTAGCTAACACTAATCATGAACGAATGACTTTGGTGCCCTTTCCACAAACTCCAGACAAGAGGAGCATTCATTTGTCAGACCATGGGACCCCAAGGCACCAAGCAGGCTGCCAACTTTTGGCTGCGTTTGACCCATCTTCCATGACCACATTCCATATTTCCCGAACAACATTGGGCATATTTTCCATTCCTCCATTTAGGTCAGGCTCATAGTAACATAGTAGATGACAGCCGATAAAGACCCGAATGGTCCATCCAGTCTGCCCAACCTGATTCAATTTAAATTTTTTTTTTTTTTTTTTTTCTTCTTAGCTATTTCTGGGCAAGAATCCAAAGCTCTACCCGGTACTGTGCTTGGGTTCCAACTGCCGAAGTCTCCGTCATATTGTTTCCTACGCCGTTCACAAATCACCGACTTCTAGGACGCCAGCCTTCTTCAAATGCTTCATTCAATAATGGCGCCAGACGAAGTAAACTGACTTTTTTAAGCATTACTTCGGCTTAAGTGCTTACTTCGGCTGGCGCCATTATTGAATGCAGCGTTTGAAGAAGGCTGGCGTCCTAGAAGTCGGTGATTTGTGAACGGCGTAGGAAACAATATGAGCCTGACCTACATGGAATAATGGAAAATATTCTGCTAATTGGACGAAGTTTGCATTTGTTGGAACTTGGTCACATTTTTCCTGATCTCCTGAGGAAGCCACGGGTGAAACGGACCCCGTTGGGATCGGTGATAAGAAGTTCCATAACAAAGTTCCATTTTTTAAGTTAAGTTCTTTGTTCCTTACAATGATATGGATTTTTGATGCTATAAAACTTTAAAGGATGTTATAGATTGTTATAGGGAGGAGGTGGTTGACTGATGATTATCACAAAACCCACAGCCTTGTCTGCTCTATAGTGATTTGGGTAAATATCTGAGGTCTTTCCGCACTCCTATTTCTGTTTATGCCAACATTTACATGTCTCTGCAGCCAACATATTTTATGTAGAAGAAACATAATATTTTACAAAAAATCTTTTGGTGATATTATATATTGGCTTCACATATATCATGAGAGCCATCCCAGAAGCTTGGAGGAAGTTCTTCACCTAGAGAGAGGTAGAAAACTGGAACGCTCTTCCGGAGTCTGTCATAGGAGAAAACACCCTCCAGGGATTCAAGACAAAGTTAGACAAGTTCCTGCTGAACCAGAACATATGCAGGTAGGGCTAGTCTCAGTTAAGGCGCTGGTCTTTGACCAGAGGGCCGCTGCGGGAGCGGACTCCTGGGCACAATGGACCAGTGGTAGTTCTTATGTTCTTTTTCTTTTTCAGAAAGCATCTCGTACTCCACAGAAATGCAATATTCATTCAGAACTGCCACTAAGTGATCTCAAACTCGCGGCTCGGGGGCCACATGCGGCCCACCAGGTACTATTTTGAGGCCCTCGGTATGTTTATCATAATCACTAAAGTAAAATAAAACAGTTTCTTGATCATTTTAGCTATAAATGACAATAGTATTATTAAGACAGCCAAAAGGAAAGATTTATAAACTATAAAGAGTTTTACCTCATGCAAAATTGTTATTTCTTTAATAAGATATTATTTTTTTTCCTGAGGCCCTCTAAGTACCTACAAATCTAAAATGTGGCCCTGCAAAGGGTTTGAGTTGGAGACCACTGATCAAGGACTATGTCATCATTTATAAACAGGAAGAAGTTGAGAAAGCCTAAAGGACCTTCATTCAAAAATGTTGCAAGCCACAGGGTAGCCAGAATGATAACAGTAGGCTAGAATACCCTGAAAGCAAGGTCTGCCTCACAATACCAATAGGCTATAATTCTCCAGACACTAGTTGAGTGTGTCTGGAAGAATAGGACACCTAAAATTGATTGAGTTTAAAATACATGATAAATATTGTAAGTCGCATCTTAACCAAAATCTCATTGAATGTTGATTACTACGTGCGATGCATTTAAAAATGCTTAAAAGTCAGACCCTAAACAAATTATTTTGCATTGTAATCGAATGACAATGACTGCATGAAATGTACTTCAAATCCTAATTGTATTCAAAATACAATGAAGGTAGCAACTGGCGCCTTGTAACTGAATTTGATGATTGCATGAACCATATCTCTAATAATGAATTTGCAAAACTTATATTGTAATAATATGAGTTATACAACTGTGGGACCTTATCTATCCAAAGAGAGAGGCCATTTGGCTGTCCTTTGAGAGGTTTCCTTCTGCCTTTCTTGCATCACATATTAGCACCCTATTCTGTAAGAAATTTATGGATTTACTAACCATGGAGGTGGGCTACAAATTTTATTTATTAAGAAAGAAAGGCTTTATACTTTCCCTTACAATTTCCCTAAGGCTGAAATTCAGCCTGTTGTACTCGGTGATTTTAAGTCCCCAATATCTGTGGTCAAATTTAAGCTGAATATTCAATGCCAGGACCCCAAATAGCCAAGTAGGAAAAGTTACGACTGAAAAATGATTTCCTCCTAATTGTTTTAAAGGCACTCAATGAATAGTTAAGCTCTGGAACTTGACAGAGGAGGATGTGGTAACAGTGGCTAGCGTATATGGAGTAAAAAATAGGTTTTGACCAGTTCATGGAGGAAAAGTCCATAGTCTTCTATAGAGAGAGATGGAGGGGGAGCCATTGCTTGCCCTGGGATTGGTAGCATGGAATGTTGCTACTATTTGGGTTTCTGCCAGGTACTTGTGAACTGGATTGGCCACTGTTGGAAACAGGGTACTGGGCTTGATTGACCATTGGTCTGACCCAGTATGGACATTCTTATGTACAGAACATTGAAGCCATCATGACATCACTGATGAGACTGGCTCCTAGACTTTGGTGGAATGAGGCTTTATGACATCACAGTCTCAGCTCCGGAAGGTTGGTACTAGTTGGGTTTCTGCCAGGTACTGGATAGTGATGGGACTAAATCGCACGAGACAACGGCGCGCAGACAACTGAGCGCAAGGTTGACGAAGCGCCGAAGAAAAGCACTATTTTAAAGGGCTCTGACGGGGGGGGGTATGGGGGGAACCCCCCCCCCCCCCCACTTTACTTAACAGACATTGCGCTGGCGTTGTGGGGGGTTTGAGGGGTTGTAACCCACCACATTATACTTAAAACTGAACTTTTTCCCTAAAAAACAGGCAAAAAGTTCGGTTCCAAGTATAATGAGGGGGGTTACAACCCCCCAAACCCCCCACAACGCCAGCGCGATGTCTGTTAAGTAAAATAGGGGGGTTCCCCACCAACACCCCCCGTCGGAACCCTTTAAAATAGTGCTTTTCATTGGCGCGCCGTCAACCTTGCGCTCAGTTGTCTGCGCGCCGTTGTCTCGCGCGATTTTGTCTATGAACCGACCTGGATTGGTCACTGTTGGAGACAGGGCAGTGGGCTAGATGGGCCGAATAAAGCAAGCCCTGACACTAGCCGGACAGTGAAGCAGAGTCAGTGCTTGGTTAAGTGCCTGCTGATAATCACCAACCAGCCTGTTCAACATGGTTTAAGGGGGCTGAATATTACCCCCATCCTTTCTCTAAACGTTATACAGCAGGGCGTCCAGACATTTCAAGCGGAGCTGTTATCTTGTCATCTCAACCGCCATACTTCTAAATGGAAAATAATTAGCCTCCGCTGTCTCTTTCAATCTGCTTTTATTTGCATGAAACAGCACAACCAGAAGACAAGCAGAGAGTTACTGAGGGTCTGTGCTTAAATTTATGCCTTCCAAGTTTAAAAAAAAAAAATCAAAAAGTTTAGATTTAAAGGTGCAGAAGAGCAGCGTCAATATGTGCTTCATGGCTGGGATTGCAGAGGACATGTTCATAAGAGCTGCACCAAACACATCCCTCCTCTTGCTGTTACAGTGTGCATTTCATTTGAATATCTTTTTTTTTTTTGAGCACTGGAGAGCTATTTTTTTCTGCCCTGTTGTGGAGGTGTGGGATCTGCACTGTTGGCTTTTCCATGAGTTGCCTGTTAGGCTGGTAGAGCAGATGTACATGACTTCCAATCTCTTTCAAGCCATTGTTAAATCTTAGTGACCTTAGAACACTTAGCATCTTCACAATGGAGCCTGAAAGAAGAAGTATCCAGAGACTGGTACTCATTGGAAAAGAACCTTAACCAGCCAAATTTAAAAATAAGCGGTTAGCATTTAAAGCAAAACCAGCTATATGGGGGGAGCAGAGTAGCATTAGGCTGGTTAAGTACCAATATTCAGGCCCAGGTCACTGCAGAAGTCAGTCCTAGCTCTATGCAGTGGCTTATAGTTGGTTAATTCTGAATATTGCAGTTAACCAGTTATGGTGTAGCTGACTTCAGGCTTTCTCAGTGCCAAAGCTCGAACATGGCCTGGCATTGAATTTCTGGGCATAAAGTCACCAGCAGTCAGCAAAACACTGAATGTTGCTGGATGACTATTGACCCCCTTGATTTTTAGAATAGCATCTACCATTTTGCCCAGCACTGACGTCAGGTTCGTTTGCTTATCATTTCCCAGATCACTGCTGCAGCCCTTTTTAAGTACCGGTATTACATTAGCCACCTTCCAGCCCTCATTCGCCGTGACCATTTTCAATGATAGATTACATATTACTGGCTCAGGTTATCAGTTTAATGGATGAGCTCCTTCAGAACCCTGGGAGGAAAACCATCCAGCCCTGGTGATTTGATACGCTTAAGTGTCTCAGTTTGTACTACTACATCTTCTAGAGTTACAAGGATTAGTTTTGCTTGCTCTCAGTCACCATCATCAAACAAGGCTTCCAGTGTGGACATGACCCCAACATTGTCCTCTGTAAAGAGCGAGGCAAAGAATTTATTTAGCTTCTCTGCTGTTATCGTATCCTCCCTGAGCACTCCTTTTACCCTTTGGTCATCTAGCAGTCCAGATGATTAGATAGATAAGGAGCCCGCTGGGAAAGACAGGGGAAAATGCTACAGTACCTGAATAAATTCATGTAAACTGTTCTGAGCTCAGAAAATAGAATGAATGCATGACATTGACAGCACAATAACTGCCGAACACCCTCACACACCAACGCTCAGATGACATGCTGCAACTTTCCAAAACAACAAAGTTGTCGTTCCAGGTGCTAAAGAACTTCAGCAATGAAAATGTTAACCTGTTGCCTTTACTTCCATTGTTCTGGGGCCAGAACTAAGAAACATGAAATATGGCTGCCTATTATGATGTCTTTAGTATTCCAATGGCATTTATCGTATTTCTGTTATATGACTGTTTTACAGTGCAGTTAAATCATTATATTCTATGAACGTGACCATTTATTTTTTTCATCAAAAGAGGACATCTATTAATTGTCAGTCCTGCCCCGCCCCCAATTCCTTCCATTCATTTTTCATGTACACACATCTTATTAATTCATAATGCTAACCATAAAAAATTTTTTTTTAAAAACTTACAAAGCACACTATATGCAGAGAAAATGTTAATTATCATTTATATTTGGGGGGTTTCAAAGATGTCAAGGCAGATGACTTTAAAATATGTAATGTCACCTCAGCAACTATAGAAAAATAGATAAATATAGTGCAAAATATAGAGAGCAGATATAAATTCTCAAAATTGGCACATTTTGATCACTAAATTGAAAATAAAATCATTTTTCCTACCTTTTCTCTCTGGTGATTTCATGAATCTCTGGTTGCGTTTCCTTCTGACTGTGTATCCTTTCTTTTATTTCTTTCTTTTTGCACTCAGGCCCAACAATTGTCCCTTTCGATTCCCTGCCTCCTTCCTTCCTGTGTCCTTAGTGTCCCCAGTGCCTCCTTCCTAGGTCCTTAGTGCCCCCAGTGCCCCCTTCCCATGTCCTTAGTGCCCTTCCCATGTCTTTAGTGTCCCAGTGCCTCCTTCCTATGTCCTTAGTGCCCCAAGTACCTCCTTCCTATATCCTTAGTGCCTCCAGTGCCTCATTCCTATGTCCTTAGTGCACCAAGTACCTCCTTCCTATGTCCTTAGTGCCCCCTGTGCCTCCTTCCCATGCCCGTGTGCCCCCAGTGCCTTCATCCTATGTCCTTAGTGCCCCCAGTACCTCCTTCCTATGTCCTTAGTGCCCCTTCCCATGTCTTTGGTGCCCCCAGTGCCTCCTTCCTATGTCCTTAGTGCCCCTTCCCATGTCCTTAGTGCCCCCAGTGCCTCCTTACCATGTCCTTAGTGCCCTTTCCCATGTCCTTAGAGCCCCAGTACCTCCTTCCTATGTCCTTAGCGCCCTCAGGGCCTCCTTCTTATGTCCTTAGTGCCCCCAATACCTCCTTCCTATGTACTTAGTGCCCCCAGTGCCTCCTTCCTATGTCCTTAGTTCTGCTTCCTATGTCCTTAGTGCCTCCAGTGCCTCCTTCCTATGTCCTTAGTGCCACAAGTACCTCCTTCCTATGTCCTTAGTGCCTCCAGTGCCTCATTCCTATGTCCTTAGTGCACCAAGTACCTCCTTCCTATGTCCTTAGTGTCCCCAGTGCCTCCTTACCATGTCCTTAGTGCCCCTTCCCATGTCCTTAGTGCCACTCCTGGCTTGACGTACACAAGCTTTCTTTGAATGTGAACAAGTCAAAACTAATGTTTTTTCCAGTTAAAAATGGCCTTTCTCTTGAATCCCCACTAATACTTAAAAATCTACCTATCAAAGTGGTATCCTCTCTTAAATTGCTGGGAGTTACATTTGATAGTAAATTTTCTTATCACTTACATATTAGTTCAATTGTTCAACGTTGTTTCCATCTATTACGTTTGATTAAAGCTTTAGCAAAATTGTTCGAGCCCTCTGCTCTGAACATTTCAATTCATTCACTTGTCATTTCATGCTTAGACTACTGTAACGCCCTCCTCAAAGGCATTACAAAAAAGGAAATAAGAAGACTTCAAATAATACAAAACATCGCAGTAAAAATCATATACAATGCAAAAAAGTATGATCATGTCACTCCCCTCTTACAGAAAGCTCATTGGCTTCCAATAGAACATAGGATCACTTACAAAATCCTTTTACTTACTTTTAAAACCAGAGCAAATAATCAAGCTGAATTTATTAACAGCCTACTTATTCCATATAATCAATCTAAGACTCTAAGATGCACAGCTCACAACCTTCTAACTATTCCCTCGTTGAAGTATATCAGTACAATGGGGGCTACAATTTTTTCCGTTATTGCCCCCTTGCTTTGAAATAACAAGTCTTGCCAATTTTAAGGCAAAGTTAAAGCCTTTTTTATTCCTTGATGTCTTTGTTACTTAAACTGCCCTTTTAAGGACAAACCAGATTGGAAAGGTTTTTAACTCCAGTCTCCCTTCCTTTTGTTCTTTTCCTTAAATGTTCTTTCTATCAATTGTAGTTCCACCCTTCTTCCCCTTCATTCCCGTTCGTCAATGTTTTTAAAAATTTGTATTTTTCCCCATTTTGACTTTGACTACACTCTGACACTGTTTTGGTATTTTTGTACACCGCCTTGAAGGTTTGATTAGGCGGTATAAAAAATTTTAAATAAACGTGAAACTTCTTCCCATGTCTTTAGTGCCCCCATTGCTTCCTTCCCATGTCTGTACAGGAAAGAAGTGAACAACTAAACTTAAATATAAAGAGTGAGTGAAAAGCTCACGAGGTGGGGTGTCAGATATGACCAGTACAAGCAATAGTGCTTTCAAAGGTCTAGCAGTTCTTCATTCATCCCCCTCTGTCTTCTTATATATAGTAGTTTTTGAATTTTTTTGAATTTTTTATATATTCATGTTTATATTCAAAAGACTTATCTTATAAAAACTTATCTTCAATCCGATTCATTTGTTTATATTCAAAAAGGCTTATCTTATGAGAACTTATCTTCATAGGCATTGATAGAACATGTCTTATGTTCCAACATTCACTTAGTACTCCCCTCTGCCGACGCGTTTCGCGGAGCTTTGTCAAGGCAGGGGCACTGCATAATTGAAAATATCCTAAATGTCTTGAAGAGCGGCTTCTGAAGACATTTAGGATATTTTCAATTATGCAGTGCCCCTGCCTTGACAAAGCTCCGCGAAACGCGTCGGCAGAGGGGAGTACTAAGTGAATGTTGGAACATAAGACATGTTCTATCAATGCCTATGAAGATAAGTTCTCATAAGATAAGCCTTTTTGAATATAAACAAATGAATCGGATTGAAGATAAGTTTTTATAAGATAAGTCTTTTGAATATAAACATGAGTATGTAAAAAATTTAAAAAAATTAAAAAACTACTATATATAAGAAGACAGAGGGGGATGAATGAAGAACTGCTAGACCTTTGAAAGCACTATTGCTTGTACTGGTCATATCTGACACCCCACCTCGTGAGCTTTTCACTCACTCTTTATATTTAAGTTTAGTTGTTCACTTTTTGCTTATTCACGAAACGTATTTAAAGGATGTACAGGAAAGAGACATGGACAGAAGTGGTTACTTTTCAAAATAAAATACTTTGCAAACCAATGTAAATGGTTTTAAAAATTTTCTACATGGCCCTGTGGTTGACTCCTGCTTTATACAACAGGAAAAAAGGGACACAAGTGAGATAAGTAAAACTCTATATCCAGATAACCTTTTATTGTCAAAAAGTTGATTGCCATTATCAACGTTTGCACGAGATCAACAAAAATAGTAGTTGATATGAAAAGGACCCAACCAGGTCCATGTTTCGATATACAGTGCTTTCCTCAAGAATATTGCGTCCAGCACTGGTCGCCTTACTTGAAGAAGGACACAGTACTACTCGAAAGGGTCCAGAGAAGAGCAACTAAAATGGTTAAGGGGCTGGAGGAGTTGCCGTACAGTGAGAGAATAGAGAAATTGGGCCTCTTCTCCCTTGAAAAGAGGAGACTGAGGAGGGACATGATCGAAACATTCAAGATAATCAAAGGAATAGCCTTAGTAGATAAAGGCAGGATGTTCACCCTCTCCAAGGTGGAGAGACCGAGAGGGCACTTTCTAAAGTTAAAAGCGGATAGATTCGGTACAAACGTAAGAGAGTTCTTCACCCAGACAGTGGTAGAAAACTGGAACGCTCTTCCAGAGGCTGTTATAGGTGAAAACACCCTCCAGGGATTCAAGACAAAGTTAGACAGGTTCCTGCTGAACCAGAACATACACAGGTAAAGCTAGACTCGGGGCACTGGTCTTTGACCTAAGGGACGCCGCGGGAGTGGACTGCTGGGCATGATGAACCACTGGTCTGACCCAGCAGCGGCAATTCTTATATTCATATTGCCCCTTTCCATGTCCTTAGTGCCCCCAGTGCCTCCTTCCTATGTCCTTAGGGCACCCAGTGCCTCCTTCGCATTTCCCTAGTGTTCCCAATGCCTCCTTCCCATGTCTTTAGTGCCCCTTACCATGTTCTTAGTGCTCTCATTGCCTCCTTCCTATTTCCTTAGTGTTTCATCCTAAGTCTTAGTGCCCCTAGTGCCTCCTTCCCATGTCCGTAGTGCCCTTTCCAGTATGATTAAAAGGTACAAGGGAGTTATGATTAAAAAGGTACACGGAGAGTATGATTACAAAGGTACAAGGGAAGGTATAATTGAAAAGGTACAAAGAGGGATATGATTAAAAAGAACAAGGGGGGTATGATTAAAAGGTACAATGGAGGGTTTTATTAAAAAAGTGTAAGGGGTACCTTGTACCTTTTTAATAAATCCCCCTTATACCTTTTAATCATACCTCCCTTGCACCTTTTTAATCAAACCCCCTTGTACCTATTTAATCATACCTACCTTGTACCTTTTTAATCATATCCCTGTCTACCTTTTTAATCATACCTCCCTTGCACCTTTTTAATCAAACCCCCTTGTACCTTTTTAATCATACCCCTTGTACCTATTTAATCATACCTACCTTGTACCTTTTTAATCATATCCCTGTCTACCTTTTTAATCATACCTCCCTTGTACCTTTTTAATCATACCCCTCTTGTACCTTTTTAATCATACCCCCTTGTGCCTATTTAATCATACATCCCTTGTACCTTTTTAATCATAACACACTTTTACCTTTTTAATCATAACCCTTTGTACCTTTTTAATCATACCTCCCTTGTACCTTTTTAATCATAACACCCTTCTACCTTTTTAATCATACCTCCCTTGTACCTTTTTAATCATAACCCCCTTGTAACTTTTTAATCATACCATCCCTTGTACCTTTTTAATCATAACCCCCTTGTAACTTTTTAATCATACCATCCCATCTACCTTTTTAATCATACCTCTCTTGTACCTTTTTAATCATACCCCCCCTTGTACCTTTTTAATCATACCATCCCTTGTACCTTTTTAATCATAACCCCCTTGTACCTCTTTAATCATACCTCCCTTGTACCTATTTAATCATACCTACCTTGTACCTTTTTAATCATATCCCTGTGTACCTTTTTAATCATACCTCCCTTGTACCTTTTTAATCACATCCCCTTGTACCCTTTTAATCATATCCACCTTGTACCTTTTTAATCATACCCCGTTGCACCTTTTTAATCATACCCCTTGTACCTTTTTAATCATACCCCTCTTGTACCTTTTTAATCATACCCCTTTGTACCTTTTTAATCATACCCTCCTTGTACCTTTTTAATCATACCTCCCTTGTACATTTTTAATCATAACCACCTTCTACCTTATTAATCATAAAGGTACAAATGGGTTATGATTAAAAAGGTACAAGGGAGGTATGAATAAAAAGGTAAAAGAGGGTTATGATTAAAAAGTTACAAGGGGGTATGATTGAAAAGGTGCAAGGGAGGTATGATTAAAAAGGTACAAGGGAGGTATGAATAAAAAGGTACAAGTGGATTATGATTAAAAAGGTAAAAGGGAGGTATGACTAAAAAGGTACAAGGGGGTTATGATTAAAAAGGTACAAGGAAGGTATGATTAAAAAGGTACAAGGGGTATGATTAAAAAGGTACAAGGGAAGGTATGATTAAAAAGGTACAAGGGATGTTATGATTAAAAAGGTACAAGGGAGGTATGAATAAAAAGGTACAAGGGAGATATGATTAAAAAGGTACAAGGGATGGTATGATTAAAAAGGTAGAAGGGGGTTATGATTAAAAAGGTACAAGTGTGGTATGATTAAAAAGGTACAAGGGAGTATGATTACAAAGGTACAAGGGATGGTATGATTAAAAAGGTTCAAGTGGATTATGATTAAAAAGGTAAAAGGGAGGTATGAATAAAAAGGTACAAGGGGGTTATGATTAAAAAGGTACAAGGAAGGTATGAATAAAAAGGTACAAGGGGTATGATTAAAAAGGTACAAGGGAAGGTATGATTAAAAAGGTACAAGGGAGGTATGAATAAAAAGGTACAAGGGAGATATGATTAAAAAGGTACAAGGGGGTTATGATTAAAAAGGTACAAGGGATGGTATGATTAAAAAGGTACAAGAGGGGTATGATTAAAAAGATACAAGGGGGTTATGATTAAAAAGGTACAAGGGGGTTTGATTAAAAAGGTACAAGGGAAGGTATGATTAAAATGGTAGAAGGGATGGTATGATTAAAAAGGTACAAGGGAGGTATGAATAAAAAGGTACAAGGGAGATATCATTAAAAAGGTACAAGGGGGTTATGATTAAAAAGGTACAAGGGAAGTATGATTATAAAGGTACAATGGAGGTATGATTAAAAAGGTACAAGGGGGTATGATTAAAGAGGTGCAAGGGAGGTATGATTAAAAAGGTACAAGGTGGATATGATTAAAAAGTACAAGTGGGTTATAATTAAAAAGGTACAAGGGATGGTATGATTAAAAAGGTACAAATGGGTTATGATTAAAAAGGTACAAGGGAGGTTAAAATAAAAAGGTAAAAGGGGGTTATGATTAAAAATGTAGAAGGGGGTTATGATTAAAAAGGTATAAGGGAGGTATGATTAAAAATGTAGAAGGGGGTTATGATTAAAAAGGTATAAGGGAAGTATGATTAAAAAGGTAGAAGGGGTTATGATTAAAAAGGTACAAGGGAGGTATGATTACATTACATTACATTACATTACATGCTTATATTCCACATGTACCTTGCAGTTCTACGCGGATTATATCAGAAAGATAGCTGGACATTTCCAGTAAAGGAATACAATTGAAGGCGTAAGGTCTAAAGCAATTTTGATGAGATGATTCTAAGAGGGGGTGAGAGGGGAAACGGGAGTGATTAGGACGTTTGGGTGAATTTCTTGAATAGTAGGGTCTTGATTTCTTTGCGGAAAGCCTTGAGGTCAGTTGAAGCTGTCAGTAGGTTGTTGATAGTAGGATCCAGTTTAGCTGCATGTGTTGCTAGTAAGTTGTCATACATCTTTTTGCGTTTAGTTCCTTTAAAAGGGGGGTAGGAGAAAGGGGATTGGGTTCTCTTCTGTCTGGTTGAGAGGTTCCTGTTTAGACGGTTGTTTAGGTGGGTGGGTGCCGTTCCGTTTAATGTTTTGAATAACATGCAGTATAGTTTGAATTGGATGCGGGCTTGTATTGGAAGCCAGTGTGAGTCTAGGAAGGCATTGGTGATGTGGTCAAATTTTCCAAGGGAATAGATCATTCTGAAGGCAGTGTTCTGCACTGTCTGTAATTGTTTTATTAGGTAGGTGGGACAGGAAAGGTAGAGGATATTGCAATAATCCAATAGACTTAGGACTAGGTATTGGACTATGAGTCTGAATTGTTCTTTTTCAAATAATTTTCTGATTTTGCGAAGGTTGCGCATGGTGAAGAATGCTTTTTGTGTGATTTTGTTAATTTGCACCTGAAGAGTGCAACCTCTGTCTACTGTTACTCCAAGGAGTTTGAGAGTGGGTTGTAAGAGATATTTGGTGGTTTTTATTTCTAGCTCAGTTATACAAGGGGTTTTGTCCTTTTCAAGCAGTAGAAATTTAGTTTTATCTGGGTTGAGCTTCAGTTTGTGTTCTGTCATCCATTTTTCCACCGCTTCTAGAGTTTTTTCCAGGATGCCTGATTTGGTGGGGTCTTGTGTGTCAAAGGGGAGGAGTATGGTGATATCGTCTGCATAGCTGAATGAAGTTACTTTGAGTTTGTCTAACAGGGTACCGAGGGAGGAAATGTAAAGATTGAAGAGCATGGGTGACAATGGGGATTAAAAAGGTACAAGTGAGTATGATTACAAAGGTACAAGGGATGGTATGATTAAAAAGGTACAAATGATGGAATGATTAAAAAGGTTCAAAAGGGGTATGATTAAAAAGGTATAAGGTGGGTATAAGTAAAAAGGTACAAGGGGGGTATGATTAAAAAGGTACAAGGGATGGTATGATTAAAAGGTACAAATGATGGTATGATTAAAAAGGTACAAGGGGGATATGAATAAAAAGGTACAAGGTGGTTATGATTAAAAAGGTACAAGGGGGTACACACACACACACACACACATATATATATATATATATATATATATACACACACACACACATATATATATATATATCTACATGTATATAAACACACACACACATATATATACACACAGATATATACATGTATATACACACACACACATATATATACATGTATACACACACACATATATATATACTTGTATATACACACACACATATATATACATGAATATATATACACACATATATATACATGTATATATACACACACATATATATAATGTATATACAAACATATATATATAATGTATATACACACACACACACACATATATATATACATGTATATATACACATACACACATATATACATGTATATATATGTGTGTGTATATTCATGTGTATATTTATATATGTTTGTGTATATATACATGTATATATATATGTGTGTGTATATACATGTGTGTGTATATGTGTTTATATACACATAATTATAATTGATTTTCATCAAACGACGCAGTGGTTGGTGAAAGTTGTTACTGAATGGGAGAGGGAGCCTTGATAAAGCCCTGTGAGACAGATGGGCGAAACATGTTGGACATTTATGTTTCTACCCTCCCGACTAGCGTCAACTAAAAAGCTAAGTACTTCTAGAATACCTATACTTTAGTCATAACACTAAAATGTTACACTTAACTAAAAAATCAGGTCCAGTGACGAAAGGGTGCATAAAGCCCGCACTATGAAATACATTTGAGTGCGTGGTGGCCCTCTGAGGATCTATGAAATACAAAAATTTGTGAATAAAGGAGTTTAAAATGGAGTGAGGCACATTTGTAAGATAATTTCTTGCATTTAACGGACTGAATTAAGCAATAATCTCCATTTAAGTTAATCAAGTGCTGAGATTTTCATTGCATGATAATTATGGCACAGGAAGATATTGAATTCATAGGATATACAGATATATATATACACATACACATATACATACATGTATATACACATACACACACATATATACATGTATATATACACACACACACATATATATATATACATGAATATACACACATATATATACTGTATATATACACACATATATAAATACACATATATATACATGTGTGTGTATATATACACATACACACATATATACATGTATATATACACACACATGTATATAAAAGTATATATACACACATGTATATATATGTGTGTGTGTATATATACATGTATACATACATGTATATGTATGTACATGTGTATGTCTATGTATGTATATATGTATGTATATATGTATGCATGCAAGTATATAGGTATGTGTGTATGTATGTATATACACCCACACACATATATACATGTATACACACATATATATTTATATATATACACACATATATACATATATATACACACACATATATATACATGTATATACACTCACACACATATATATAAATGTATATATACACACATATATATTATATACATGTATATACACACATGTATATGTATATACACATATATATATGTATATGCATGTATAAACACACACATATATATACATGTATACACACATATATATATGTATATATACACACACACAATATATGTATAT